>NC_067245.2:100261780-100563267 GCF_019359855.2 Lolium perenne
TGCATGTCGAATTAAGCCAGTATCCCAAGGTCGAGTCCAGGGACTTGACCTTGAACTAGGTTTTTTCGGGATTGCCAAAAGAGCAGTTAACTGGTACCTGATCCGTCAGATGAACCAGTCCCATCTACCATTATCCCTGTACAAGATATAAATACTTCGAGCAAAATATTATAAAAGATTCGTAGAATTTATGGATTGTTTCTACAATGGAGATTTTACTCGACTCTACGGTTCAAGCAAAATCTTGGGGGCTACTGATATAGGCATCCCAGATGGGCCTGCCGAATAAGGTACCCGAGGATAATTGATCGAAGGCCCACGACCCGAAATTTATGAAGCTCAGAAGTCCAATAAGCATCGATATGGAAAATAGAGATAGATTAGGAATAAAAGACTTGTATCAATACGGGAAGGACTCAAATAAGTCTCCCGGACTTTGTAACTTGTACGATACGAAAACCTCGGCTCCACCTCCAATATAAAGGGGAGCCGAGGGAGAAAGAAAGGATCGAATCATTGTCAACACACACCCTAGTTTTTCATAGTCGAGCACCTTTTCGGCTGAAATCTTCGAGTTCTACTTGCCCTCTACTTTCCACGAAACCCCTAGTTTACAGCTTGTAGGCATTAACAAGTTGATACCTTGTCAGTGAGTGAAAACAAAAATAATTTTTGAGGTGACATGCAGCCAACACAATCTTGATCAAGTTATTGTAAAAGCATTGTGAGCTGAGATCAAAATACTCTAGGCATGACAGATATAATCTTAACAATAGAACTTAGCAACTATGTTACAACATGAGAAGTAACTCAAACAAAAGATTATGAATAATAATGTACTGAAAACTACCGTGTATGTTGTTTGTTGGAACAAATTCGTGCCGAGCCTCGGTGTGATGTGAGCAAACAATGAATTTATAAATGCCGAGCCTCGGTGTGATGTGAGTATGCATTTCATTGCCAAAGAAAAGGAGAAACAATTAAAATGACCTCAGCATTAGCGTGTCTCGTAGTAATAACAGTTGGTAGGCACGTAGGGCTAGCTTTGGTGGGGCGCACGACATTACGTCCCCAGCGCGCATAACTCGCCGCAACAGTCGGGTGACCATCTCGGGCCCGTTCTGGCACCCGTGAATCTGCCCTTGTTTATCACCGCCGTTTCAGTGCACGAGGACGAGGCTGCCTGACTTTGAGCTGTAGTACTGCGCGCACGTCTCAGCTGCGTCCTGAACTAGCACGAGTGCCGCACTACGGCCGCATCTGCCGCTCGTCTCCGGTACCCTCCCTGTTCGCACGTGATTCGCGTAAACCAGCCTTTGCCTCCGGTATAGACAAGCCGCATCTTTCTTGCTAAAATAAAAAGACACCATGTTGTTGTAGTAGTACTAGTTAAACTTAAACAAATCAAGGCCAGTTTCGAACACTAATTTTCCAAACGGTACCAGGGTGACATTCTCGCACTTTCACCGACGACCGTGTCACGGAACAGTAATTCCCACGTCCACCCAAAATTCTTGGATCCTGAGGTGGTGGCTCGTAGGTGTCGTGTCGTGTCGTGGCCAAGAGCATGAGCAGCTCCCATTCCAGCCTCCATTAAAACAGCGGAAAAGCAATACTACAGTGACCGCATCCACGGCCCCACCTCACAGTCACCATAATTATTGGAAATCGCCAGTATTCCGATCAGTATTACTCCTACTACCTCTAAGCCAGCTCATCCTGATTGCTCGAGCCTTTCCCGAGAGGAGAAAAAGCAAAAGAGAAATCTCGGACTGGGCTTGTCGTTCCAAAGGCAAAAAGAAAGCGCCTTCTTTCTTTGTGAGAGGGAGGGAGATGAGAGGCGGGGGCGCGATGCGGCACAGATTCCTGCAGCTGCTGCTCGCTGTCTCCGCATCCTCAGCCCTTCTTGCCGTTCTTGCCGCTGACCTTAACAAAGGTGAGCTTTCTTGCTTCGTTTATCCCACCCCCGTTTTAGCTTCGAAATTTGCTGCCCCTGCTGAAATCTTAATGTAGCATGCATAGTTTGAGGTAGGACTCCCCAGGTTTTCTTTGCATTTACGCGACCGGTATTTGCCTTCTTACCCGAATCAAGAACTCTGCCGATTTAGTAGCTTCTCCCCACTTTGCTCCCTAGCTTAACATTTTAGGTGCTGTATGTAGGAAGAAATGGATTTCCCCCCCAAATGCGTAAGAGAATTTGCCCTGATTTTTTATTTTTACCTTTGGTGAATATATATCAGGCGCCGTTTGGTTCCAGGCCTGCCGATTTCTCGGAATAACAGCATTTTTTTATATATAGATTTGCGCGGATAGAAGTGGAACTTCCCCTTTCTTCCGTTTGGGGCTGTTAATGCCTGTTATGTTTGACGAAATGAAGAATATTGCGTCACATTCTGAGAAATCATGGAACCCCGCCCTCTCTGTCCATTCGCTCATATGAAACGATTCCTTAGCAGCCCTGTTATTGCCACTTCTTCATCACATGTGCAATTTGGTGTGCCCAAATAAGCCATCTAAGATAAATCTGCTCAAGCTCAGAAAGGAGGCATGGGAGACTTTAGTAGGAGGAAAAGGAAGCATAGATGGCCAAGCTTTAATTCGTTTCTCCATTATTGTACTTTCATGATTCAGTGATCCTCCTCTTGCACCACCTGTACAACTCAAACGGTACATTGCTATTCCTTGTAGCTCTAACCGCTTGTTTGTTTTCAGAACCATTTACCATCCGTATAAGCTGCGGGAGCTTCGACGATGTCCACACGGCGCCTACCAACACATTGTGGTACCGGGATTTCGGTTATACCGGTGGCAGGTTTGCAAATGCCACTCGCCCCAGCTTTATCGTGCCCCCGCTCAAGACTCTTCGCTATTTTCCTCTGTCTGATGGCCCTGAAAATTGTTACTACATCAACAATGTTCCCAATGGGCACTACCAAGTTAGGCTATTCTTTGCCCTTGTCGCTGATCCTAATCTTGATAGCGAGCCAATATTTGATGTTTCTGTTGAGGGCACTCTGTTCAGTTCTTTGCTTTCGGGCTGGAGCAGCGACGATGAGAAGACGTTTGCGGAGGCCCTGGTTTTCGTCCAAGACTCGAGCTTATCCGTTTGCTTCCACAGCACAGGTCATGGGGATCCATCGATTCTTTCTATTGAACTTCTCCAAATAGATGATAACGCCTATAAGTTTGGTCCGCTGTGGGGAAATGGTACAGTGCTTAGAACTGCTAAAAGATTGATATGTGGTTCTGGGAAGCCAGCTTTTGACGAAGATCTAAATGGTATCCACTGGGGTGGTGACAGGTTCTGGTTAGGGTTGAAAACTTTTTCATCTAGTTCTGACGACCAAACTATATCGACTGAAAATGTTATAGCAGAGACATTGCTTGCACCCAATTTTTATCCTCAGAGCATGTACCAATCAGCTATCGTGGGTACTGATAGGCAACCGACCTTATCCTTTGAAATGGATGTCACCCCAAACAAGAACTACTCTGTATGGCTTCACTTTGCAGAGATTGAAAATGGAATAACTGCAGAAGAGCAAAGGGTTTTTGATGTACTAATCAACGGTGACACTGCTTTCAAGGATATTGATATAGTACGGATGACAGGAGAGCGTTTTACTGCACTTGTTCTGAATAAGACTGTTGCTGTCAGTGGGACAACACTAAAAATCACCTTGCAGCCTCTTGAAGGGACACGTGCTATAGTTAGTGCGATTGAGGTGTTTGAGATCATTCCAGCTGAAATGAAGACCTTAACTGAAGAAGGTCGGTGTTTGACACCAAATTAACTTTCCTTTATTTCAAACGATAGCAAGCTTATTTTGGTAATTACATTTGGATACCTTTCTGTCCGTGAACTGTATGATACCGCCACTTGATGCTTTAAAACGAAGATGGTTAAAAAAAACATGTAGGATATTTTCCACCAAATGAGTTGATGGTTGACAAAGACCTATGGTTCAATGAACTTGCTTTTATTGAATTTAAACAAGTAGGACAGTTTTCCTGTCTTTAAATTACAGCTATCAAAAGTGTTTCTGTAGAGGCCAGAGTTTATCTACTAGATTTCTGTACTGATTCTCCCATTTGCCATGCTCTGTAGTAACTGCTCTGCGGACTTTGAAGGGTTCGCTTGGTCTTCCTCTTCGATTCGGCTGGAATGGAGACCCCTGTGTTCCTCAGCAGCATCCGTGGAGTGGAGTTGATTGCCAGTTTGATGGCACCAAGAGGAATTGGATCATTGATGGGCTGTATGTTCTCTATCTCATACTGCTTTATATAACAAGAATTGGTAGTTATGATCAACATGTTCAACGTCCTGCATCGTATTCAGTTTGTTGATTTTGTGTGAGAATACCAAGGATGCTACACGGGGACTATCTTCTTAATTATCTGATGTTGATTTTTTTTTGTATTGGTTGGGTTTCAGTTACTTGAAACTAGAATTGTCCATGTGCAACCTGGCCAGTTTGACATCAGGTCTGCCTCGAGTCCAAAAGTTTGATCCAGCTGCAGCCCGATAGTTTTTATAAGTATGTGGAAATAATATGTTATCTAGAATGGAAAAAAATTATATCTGTAATACAAATAAATAAAACACTTCTGCTTTTGGATTTGGCCTTGACAGGCCATGTGTTTTCATGCTTGGCCTGGGCCATGAACATATGACATATATACTTGAATTTTTTTATTGTCCATGTGATTTCATTCAACTGCCTATTAAACCAATATCAACAAAAATTCAGGCCTCTCTTGCTACATTTTGCATTCCCATAAATCTCTCCTCTTCTCCCTATGTCCCTCTTTTCAGTCCGGACACATGTGTAAGGCTCTTCTAGTCTTCTTACACCCTTTTCTCTCTTCTTACTCCCTTAAACCTCCATTTATGGCTCATGCTGCTGCTTCTGGTGCTGCTGCGCCTGCCCTGCTCACCTTCTCCCATGGTGATGCGATCATGATGCTATCGTAAGGAATATTATGCCGCACAATACCATGCTCTCGTTGGCAGATGGTTCCTTCTCTCCATCACACCGAACATGTATCTTTGGGTGAGCGCAGCATTTGCTTACGCGGACCGGCAATCTTTGTTCTTGGATACATTTCCCGGCAACCTCATGTTGGCCACCGTCTGGTTTCTGACACTGGCAATTACACACACTAATATGCGTCTTAAAGCTCTCTGGCAATGTTTCACAGAGCACCAGGGTCAAGTCCTGTGCATATAACACCTGGCGTAAAAGGTTTGTGCTCCAGCCAAATGACACCAAGATGTGCTACTGCTACATGCTTGGTAGTGATAAACCACCTTATGGGTGTCGGCGAATATCAAGGTCGTTGCAGATCAGAGCTTGAGGTTGGACTTTTCTGAAGTGGTGTGAGAGAGCAAAAGTTTGAAGAAGAGCCTTACATGTGCGTCTCACAAAGCAGTGAGAGAAGGGAGAGAAGGAGAGGAGGCTTAGCATAACGGTGTGATCAGGTGGTGCTATTCAAGTGAACATGTTTCTGAGAGTGCTGTGAGAGAAGAGTGGGTTAAATTTTAATATGGATTTGCAAAGCGAATCCCTTAATGATTTGTTGCATTTCCCTGTTTTAGGGCCTTACCCACACCTTTGCTTTCGTATATTCATTGCAGTTTATTTAATTTTCCATCAATTTCAATGATTGTTATTGCCATATTAAACTACTAGTCGAATATGCAGTGGTCTTGACAACCAAGGTTTGAGAGGAGTTATACCTAGTGACGTATCTAAGCTGCAGCATCTTCAAAGCATGTAAGTTTGTTTCGCAACACCAACATGAATGATGATCATTTCAGTTTCTTAATGCGAATTAAAGTGTCATGATCATTGCTATGCTTTGATATATCTTGTAGTACTGAAAGCCTGTAACAACATTAGCGACGATTACTGTTAAGGCATGTATTGTCAAAAACCCATGCAACATGGACTGCTGGGAATGGGCTGAAGCATCTAGAGACAATCTCTTATCTTATCAGTCAGATGCATAAAGCTGTACCCAGAATCTGATTGTGTTGATGGGTTTCAGGCCTTATCCATAGAAATCAGCTATATTTGTTTAGTCATTTCAAATACATCTTGCTATTTAAACTAATGGCAACTAGTTAATTCTTAATTTCCTCATATTTTAGATGTGTTGAATTTTTTCTGATTAATAATTTCATCTATAGCATGAATCTTTGGATGATTTCTCGTCTGCCATGGTGAAAGCAAATTAAGTTTAAAGTTTTTTTATTACACAATGATTAGGCCCCATCTGGAATGTGGGAATTTTATAGGAATCATGTGGGGTTCATACTCTTCCTGCAAAATTCCTATGCCTATTTCCGTTCCATATGAGAACTAAATGGATTATGTGCATGTTTGAGTTGTGTGGATTTGGTACAAATCAGATATTATCGACAAATCCTAAATTTGAGGATATCATTTGACGAAATCTAAATGTAATTACTTGTATTTCTTATTGTATTAAGAAAGATTGGGACTTCCATTTTTTGCTGACCGAGTTAAATTCCTGCTTGGTCAAACAGAAACTTTAGCGGTAATAGCATGAAGGGCAATATACCATTGTCTTTGGGTACCATCTCAGGGCTACGAGTACTGTAAGTTCTCTTTAACACTGATATTTTATGTTTTATTGATGTGTTATGTCAATTATATTGGATAGCTTGAACTGTTTATGTTGAACATACAGAACAACAGAATGAGTGATTTCAGAGTGTTCTGATTGCATCGTGTGCTTAGAATTGTCAACATCTCTGGTCCTTTATTTTTATTGTAAAATTTCAGGTCTCTTATTTCCGGTCTGTGCCTGCAACTCATCTTTTTAGAAAATTTTCATCTTTTTTCAGGTTTCTTATTTCCGGCCTGTGCAGATTTGTAATCCATCTTTTTAGAAAATTTTCATCTTTTCTACACTCTAGAAAATATAAATTTTATTGTAACCTTAGCATTCAGTTCATGTCATTGCAGATCAATGTGGGTTTTTTAAGGTCCGATTCAGCACAAATATCGTCCTCTGTCAGAACTAAATTCAAATATTGATAAGTCCCAATGTTTTCTTAATCCTTATTTTACCATCATATTTGTAGTGATCTTTCATACAATGAACTGAATGGTTCTATTCCGGAGAGCCTTGGTGAGCTGACATCGTTACAGACACTGTGAGGGCACTAACTGCACATGTTCTTCTGTTTGGGATTTATCGTGATTCCTCCCCCTAACTAGAAATTATCTTAATGCAGGAATCTAAATGGCAATGATCTTTCAGGAAGGGTTCCAGCCACTCTGGGAGGAAGACCTCTACACAGAGTTAGATTCAAGTAAGTCACATCCTTTGTTACTATATATAGTTTGTATTTGAGTAGCTGCATCCTCCACATACATACCAGTGCAAATCCCAATCTAGATACACATTTGAGTGCCTATTTCTCTTAATACTACTTGAATGGTAGCAATGCTTACAAACTGCTGCAATGGCAGCTTTACGGACAATGCTGGGTTGTGTGGAATTCCTGGTTTACGTGAGTGTGGCCCGCATTTATCGGTGGCTGCAAAGATTGGCATGGCTTTCGGAGTACTTGTAGCTTTTCTGTTACTAGTTGTATTTGCAGCGTGCTGGTGGAAGAGGAGGCAGAACATTATCCGTGGTCAGAAACTAGCTGCAGGTAAAAAGCTATAATGAATCTTTGAATTCTCAATGCAGAGTGAACAGATTTGTTTTGATATAATGGACTGGGTGTTTCCCCCTTTTTGCAGCAAGGGAAGCTCCTTATGCTAAATCGAGGACCCACTTTACAAGGGATGTGCAAATGGGCAAACCTCACCGCCCACATGAAAGCTCTCGAGGTGGCAACAGTGAAAGCTCACCACATTTGCTTTCCTAGTAACTTGCCGCCAATATATGCCTTTCATTGTGCATTCTCTCTGGTATACTTAGTTCATTTTGCTGTCAGCTTGGGTTGTAAGACAAGTGTACATACTAGTTCAGGATGGTGTATATACTCCCTTTTTTTTCCCCTCCAAATGTTCAGTCAGGGAGTGTTGTCAAATGAAAATGATCCAGATCATCCTATTTGTAGCTGATAGAACAATTCTATGGTAACTTCATTATATTCACCATGTAAGCGAACTAGCTGACAGATATTTATTAAGGTGTTGATTTTTAAGCTAGCAAAATGCAAATTCAGGAGAGCTGTTGTGAGCTAAAGCTGAAATTCTGCATGGTCTGTAGTACTCTGTAAGTTGCAAAAGTGTGTTGACAATATGATCGATATGGTGCGTAAATATGGAGTTTCTATACAGGTATCTCAGGACAAAATAGACCTTTTTTTGGATTAAAAGGGAACCAAAACTGAAAACAAGCATTACCCCAAGTGCCTGTTGCATGCCTTACATAACAACCATCATGCTGATCTCTCCAGGATGTTTGCTTATTTCCTTATAGCTCATAAAGGGAGCAACAGGCACCAGCCATATTTTGGTGCTGGAATCAGTGCGTGATACCTGGGATGCTAACCCACTCGAGGTGCAGGACTAGCTCGCCGGTCTCGGTGTTCCTGAGCTTCAGGAAGATGTCCTGGGTGACCTTGCCGTCCTTCCATTTGATGTGGCTCTCGGCTGCCAAGCAGTTGTCCTTATCAGGGTGGAGCGTCTTCATCACCGTGCCATCGGGGAGGCCGTTCAGGTCCTTCTTGGCGACTTCGACAAAGTCGAGGATGCAGAACTCTGCGTCGCCCATGCTGTCATCCTTGGTGAAAGTATCGTGGTCAAAGACATCCTGGAACGAAAATTCCGAGGAGGGCTTTGTTTCAGGAAAAAAGAGGCAGCAACCGTATGTATATTGTTGAAATAAATATATTGCCTATCTCATTTCCATAAGTTTGGACTTTTGCCTGAGATGGCTAGTGCAGCAATTCTATATGGTATCAAAGCCACAAGGTCTCAAGTTCAAGACGTCACATGTCTGAATGTCCCATGGTGAATGTAGATGAACTTACAATCTTAACCGGGAGCATCATGTTTGTGATGGACAGGGTGAGCTCCTCGTTCCATTCTGGGTTGATGGTCTTATATTTGATACTGGACTTCACTTTCTGCACATCACAAGAAAAGAAATGCAGGTAAAAGAGATATATAGGTTTTGTTGATCTGGGTCGATAGTGCATGAAGATCCTTCAAGGGATAAGTAATATATATCAGAGTTAAAGGTGTTATCCGGAGAGATTAAAGAAACATGATTTAATATGAAGAATTGAAGAAGCAAGGGGATGCATTCACATCTAAATTTGTCACTCCATCCATTGTTCTTGCATGATCTGTAGTATGTAGCCACCAAGAAGAATGATATACCTACCTGCTGGCCGAGGTGGATGACGACGTAGGGGTCGCTGCTGTGGGAGAGGGGGTCACAGATGGCCAAGTTGAGCCCGCGCACCACCTTCACCTTGAGCAGCCCAAGCAGGCACTCCATGGATCGATCGACGAGCTACACGGAAGAAGATCGATCCGGCCGGCCAGGGGAGCGAGGGGGAGAAGAAGACCGATCGTCGTCGACGGAAGCACGTTATGTTACGCGCGCACGAGTGGCGGAAACAAGGGGAGTCGTTAAAACTCGGAGCCGGATTAGGCATGCATGCACATCCAGCCCGGAGGAGGTAAGAGAGGCTGGACGACAAGGGCGGGGAGCGCCGTGCTCTGTACACGCCCTATTTCTGAAGAAGCTGCCGATATCAATCGATCCCCCACCCCCAGTGCCCTATTTCGGTTTATCAGCGTGTGCAAACGGGAGTGGCTGCGTTTAGCTGACGGATCGACTTATCACTTGCTTGGTCAATAGGAAATGGTCGTGACTGCGACCGTCTGCAATTTATTGGCCACAGTATAACTACTATATTAAAGAGCAACAAACATCTTTTTTTACAGAATTTTGTGTTGGATAATTAGGCACAATTTCCATGATTAATTCCAGAATATAAAACATAATGACAGCAACTACTAGCATGTGAAACTCGAACATACTAGATGCATTAATCAACATGAGTAGCAGCAGTGCAAACGGTAAAGCATCCATCGCTAAACAGATCGAGATATGTCGCACGTACCGATCTGGTGGTGGTGGCGGTGGAGGTGTAGCAGATGATGTCGCAGCAGTAACGTTGTTGATGACAACGTTGTTAACGATGGGGACGACGGGTCGAAGTAGACGGCGTTGAAGACGACGGTAGGCAGCACCGCCCGACTTGGACGGAAGGCGACCCGTGATGAAGAGCTTGAGCAGTCGCGCAGAGCGCTTCCCAAAAACCTAATTCGCCCTCTCCCGTACAGGATCGCAAGGACGAGCGGTTCCGGAGACCTGCTCTCCCGTTCGCCGATGCACGTCGGCTCACGGGATGGAGTAGGCTACGATGGTGGCGCAAGCAGAGAGAGGTGGAAACCCTAACTCGTGTATTGGATGTGTTTCTGCGGTAGCCGGACAGGAGATTATATAGGCTCGGGAAACCCTAGGCAACGTGGGCCACGCCCATGTCGCACGAACGTTTCGAGTCGGTTACAGATAGCCCACGATCCGGGAGCGACCCGAACCGACTAACTGCGACGCGTCCGTCTAGGACTCTGTTCGTTTTCCTGAGCTGCAAAAAATAAGGAAAGTCTCGGCTCGAGGCTCAATCCACTCACCACGAGCGCGGCGCGTCGTGACGTGTCGAGACGAGACGAGCGAGCGAGGAGGAGGAGGAGCGCGCGTGTAGCACTCCTATGCTTACTCACTTACTAGTGGTGGAACAACCCACCTTATAAGGTGGTCTAACTTCCTCCCAACTTTCCATATGGGACTAAACTTCCCACTTCTTGCCACTCCCTAGTGAGCTGCCACCAACTTGGGCTCAAACTCACAAGGCTGCCACTATGTAGGCTTTGAGATTTATAGGAAAAACTGAAATCTAATTTGGACCACTAA
The DNA here is from genome assembly GCF_019359855.2 of Lolium perenne. NCBI lineage: Eukaryota > Viridiplantae > Streptophyta > Magnoliopsida > Poales > Poaceae > Lolium > Lolium perenne. The sequence continues at coordinate 100,272,761 of NC_067245.2, forward strand.
AAGTGGGTCCAATATTTCAACAATCCCCCACCAGATCTCAAATCCCCATTTAGAGATTTACCAATACTCGCTGCTTGTTTATATACCAGTGTTTCATCGGAGACTGTTAAGTTGAACTTCCGCCTAGAACCTTAAGCTACATCCATTCACACTTGAACAATGGACTAAGCCTTGAATTGCAAGTTTTGCGTGAACAGGGTTTCACTCAAAGTCATGACTAGTACATGGCTGCCAGTAGCCTACCCCGCGGGTGAAGCATATGCGTCATACTTCATGGTCTCTTCATGAGTTTACTAGAGATCACCCAAATCTCATAGATTGCGACGTTTAACAATCGGACTCATATAGGTGTGTTATTTCAAGAATGCTCTGTAGGATAGCATCTTTGCTAAAATAGCCAACATAAACACATTAAGGCTTGTTGCCAACCTGCCTTACAACAATTGAGAGTTGTGCATCTTCACATAGAGATGGTTACTTAATACTCTCCTCAATTAAACCACTAGTTTGTTCTTCCCAGGTCCTAATTCACGGGATCTCCGATCACAAAGGTTGGGTTACCACTATGGCGTAACATCAACGGGTCTCAAACCCATCTCCCTCGATGCACTTTCTATCACATTACGTGATAATCCCTTTGTAAAGGGATCTGCCAGGTTTTTGTCTGTTTGAATATATGTAACAGTTATTACTCCGGAGTTTCGCAATTTCCTGACAGACTTCAAACGTCTCTTGACGTGTCTTGATGACTTCGCGTTATCCTTAGAATTGTTCACTTTGACAATTAAAGTTTGATTGTCACAATTCAAAAGGATTGCCGGAACAGGTTTTTCAACCACAGGCAAGTTCATCAAGAGCTCACGCAACCATTCTGATTCAACAGTGGTTGTGTCTAAAGCAGTAAGTTCTGCTTCCATAGTTGACCTCGTCAATATGGTTTGCTTGCAAGATCTCCATGACACTGCGCCACCTCCAAAGGTAAATACATACCCACTTGTGGCGTACAGATCAGCTACATCTGAGATCCAATTCGAATCACTATATCCTTCAAGCACAGCTGGGTGCCCTGAATAGTGAATCCCATAACTCATTGTACCACATAGGTAGCGCATGACCCTATCAAGTGCATGCCAATGATCAGTACCCGGGTTTGACATGAACCTACTCAACTTGCTAACAGCAAAAGAGATGTCGGGTCTAGTCGCGCTCGCTAAGTACATGAGTGAGCCAACGATCTGAGAATATCTCAATTGATCTATGGCAATTCTCCGGTTCTTGCGTAGTGTCACACTGGGATCATAAGGTGTTGAAGAAGGCTTGCTATCAATATAGCCGAACCGGCTCAAGATCTTCTCAACATAATGGGACTGCGTTAGAGTAATCCCACTCTCGTTCTTAATCAGCTTGATGTTCAGAATTACATCAGCTTCTCCCAGATCTTTCATATCAAAACTCTTTGACAAGAAAGACTTAACCTCGTGTATTACTCTCATGTTTGTACCAAAGATCAGAATATCATCCACATACAAACATAGTATAACACCTTCGCCCCCACCATGGCGATAATAAACGCACTTGTCAGCCTCATTGACAACAAAGCCTACAGAAGTTAAAGTTCTGTCAAACTTCTCATGCCATTGCTTAGGTGCTTGTTTCAGGCCATATAAAGATTTTAGCAACTTGCACACCTTTCTTTCTTCACCTTTTACTACAAACCCATCAGGCTGATCCATATAGATTTCCTCTTCCAACTCTCCATTAAGGAAAGCTGTCTTTACGTCCATTTGATGAACGATAAGACCATAGGAGGCAGCCATGGATAGTAGTACTCGAATGGTGGTAAGTCTAGCGACAGGTGAATAGGTGTCGAAGTAATCTTCGCCTTCTCTTTGTGTGTAGCCTTTCGCTACAAGCCGTGCCTTGTACTTTTCAATAGTACCATCAGGTCTTAGCTTCTTCTTGAACACCCATTTGCAGCCTACAGGCTTGCATCCATGGGGTCGTTCTGACAACTCCCAAGTTCCATTAGAAAGAATCGAGTCCATCTCATTATGGACAGCTTCTTTCCAGTCATCTGCATCTGGAGATGCATATGCCTCTGCAATGGACGTGGGAGTATCATCCACAAGGTACACAATGAAATCATCACCAAAGGATTTTTCAATCCTTCGTCTCTTGCTCCGTTTAGGAGCTTCATTGTCATCCTTCTCAGTAACATTCTCATGTGATTGTTCAAAATACTCATTAGATGTACTGGACTCAGGAATTATCTCAGTAGAAATTCTAGCAATGCTATACATATCTTTCATAGGAAACATATTCTCAAAAAATGTTGCATCACGAGATTCCATAATAGTATCAACATGCATATCAGGTACCTCGGATTGAACTACTAAAAATCTATATCCTACACTCCGCAGAGCATAACCTAGAAAGATACAATCCACTGTCTTTGGTCCAAGTTTGCGCTTCTTAGTAATTGGAATATTGACTTTCGCCAAACATCCCCATGTGCGCAAATACGAAATTGATGGTTTTCTCCCAGCCCACTCCTCGTAAGGGGTTTTATCTTTATTCTTGTTAGGAACTCTATTCAGGACATGACATGAAGTCAACAAAGCCTCCCCCCCACCATGCCTTTGATAAACCAGCAGTGGCTAACATGGAATTCACCAAGTCAGTCAGCGTGCGGTTTTTCCTCTCGGCAACCCCGTTTGATTGGGGTGAATAGGGAGGCGTCCTCTCATGAATAATGCCATGTTCCTCATAGAATTCATCAAAGATTTTAGGAAAATATTCGCCACCACGATCCGACCTAAGACGCTTGATCTTTCTCTCTAGTTGATTTTCAACTTCGGCCTTATAAATTTTAAAGTAGTCTAAAGCTTCATCTTTAGTTCGCAACAAATAAACATAGCAAAATCTAGTCGCATCATCAATCAATGTCATGAAATATCTCTTTCCACCTTTTGTCAACACACCATTCATCTCACATAGATCAGAATGTATGAGTTCTAGAGGTGCCAAGTTTCTCTCCTCGGCCGCCTTGTGAGGCTTCCGAGGTTACTTTGATTGCACACAACTGTGGCACTTAGAACCTTTGGCAATGGTGAAATTCGGAATTAAACTTAAACTGGATAGCCGAGACATTAAACCAAAATTAATGTGACATAAACGAGAATGCCAAACACTGGTATCATCACTAACATTGCCACATATATGGTTCATAGACTTATTACTGAAATCAGAAAGCGAAAAGCGGAACAAGCCTCCGCACTCATAGCCTTTACCAATAAATTGTCCAAACTTGGAAACAACTACTTTATTCGACTCTAAAACAACCTTAAACCCATCTCTGCATAGAAGGGAGCCGCTAACGAGATTCTTGTTCATAGTAGGGACATGCTGCACGATCTTCCCCGAAGTGAACTTCAGATCTACCATGCCAACACCACGAACAGAAGCATGTGACCCATTCCCCATCAAGACGGAAGAATCCCGGGCGACCTGGTAAGAAGTGAACATGGATATGTCAGCACACACATGAACATTAGCACCTGTATCAATCCACCAACATGGAGATTGAAATACCGAAAGAACAGTAAAGAGATTACCGTACCCATCAGCATTGCTAGCGGTCACCGTGTTGACTTGCCTCGCCTTTTTCTTGCGGTCTGCCCTCTCTGGACAATCCTTAGAAAAGTGGCCAGTCTCTCCACATGTAAAGCAGCTCAGATCTGCTTTGTTTATCATCTTCTTCTTCTTGAAGGTTGTAGTCTTCATAGGCTTATTGAAGGAGGGCTTGTTATTCCCTTTGTTCTTGCTGTAGGGTTTCTTCTGCACCATGTTGGCGCTAGACTGACCCTCTCCTTTCTCAGTATTATCCTTAGCCCGAGCTTTCTCCTCAACATCAAGAGATGCTATCAGATTTTCAACTGATATCTCCTGTCTCTTGTGTTTGAGAGTTGTGGCAAAGTTCCTCCATGAAGGGGGCAACTTAGCGATGATGCATCCAGCCACAAACTTGTCAGGTAAGGCACACTTAAGGAGTTCAAGCTCTTTCGCAATGCACTGTATCTCATGAGCTTGTTCGACTACAGAACGGTTGTTAACCATCCTGATGTCATGGAAGTTCTCCATGATGTACAGTTCACTGCCTGCATCGGTTGCACCGAACTTAGCATTCAGTGCCTCCCAGATCTCTTTACCATCTGTTATGTGCATGTACACATCACACAGACGATCACCAAGAATACTCAGAACGCATCCGACGAAGAGAGTATTGTTTTCCTTGAACTTGTTCTGATCTTGGTCAGATATAGTTCCTTCAGGTAAACCATCAGTAACTTCGAACACTTTCAGATGAGTAAGCCAGAGCATGGCCTTATACTGCCACCTCTTAAAGTGCACACCGGTAAACTTATCCGGCCTCAGTGCATCGGAAAAACCAGCCATTGTTAACTCATGAAATTGCCTACAATTAGGTTTTTGGATTGTTGGATAATTAGGCACAATTTCCATGATTAATTCCAGAATATAAAACATAATGACAGCAACTACTAGCATGTGAAACTCGAACATACTAGATGCATTAATCAACATGAGTAGCAGCAGTGCAAACGGTAAAGCATCCATCGCTAAACAGATAGAGATATGTCGCACGTACCGATCTGGTGGTGGTGGTGGAGGTGTAGCAGATGATGTCGCAGCAGTAACGTTGTTGATGACAACGTTGTTGACGATGGGGACGACGGGTCGAAGTAGACGGCGTTGAAGACGACGGTAGGCAGCACCGCCCGACTTGGACGGAAGGCGACCCGTGATGAAGAGCTTGAGCAGTCGCGCAGAGCGCTTCCCAAAAACCTAATTCGCCCTCTCCCGTACAGGATCGCAAGGACGAGCGGTTCCGGAGACCTGCTCTCCCGTTCGCCGATGCACGTCGGCTCACGGGATGGAGTAGGCTACGATGGCGGCGCAAGCAGAGAGAGGTGGAAACCCTAACTCGTGTATTGGATGTGTTTCTGCGGTAGCCGGACAGGAGATTATATAGGCTCGGGAAACCCTAGGCAACATGGGCCACGCCCATGTCGCATGAACATTTCGAGTCGGTTACAGATAGCCCACGATCCGGGAGCGACCCGAACCGACTAACTGCGACACGTCCGTCTAGGACTCTGTTCGTTTTCCTGAGCTGCAAAAAATAAGGAAAGTCTCGGCTCGAGGCTCAATCCACTCACCAGCGGCGCGGCGCGTCGTGACGTGTCGAGTCGAGACGAGACGAGCGAGCGAGGAGGAGGAGGAGCGCGTGTGTAGCACTCCTATGCTTACTCACTTACTAGTGGTGGAACAACCCACCTTATAAGGTGGTCTAACTTCCTCCCAACTTTCCATGTGGGACTAAACTTCCCACTTCTTGCCACTCCCTAGTGAGCTGCCACCAACTTGGGCTCAAACTCACAAGGCTGCCACTATGTGGGCTTTGAGATTTATAGGAAAAACTGAAATCTAATTTGGGCCACTAAAAGTGGGCCCAATATTTCAACATTTTGAAGGCATTTTGAAATTACCATGGTGGTGACATGTATACTGTTTGTAAAGTTTGTTTTCCACTGGATTTTTCTGTGTACAGTTCCGGTGCTTAGTAAAAATTTTAGGAGAGGTTGGAACCTCATCTACCGCCAACACGTGTGCAGATGTCTATATTTTTCTCTCTTCATATTGCTTCGTTTGTAGGGGCTTTGGTACATTCGGTGCGTGTCTGTACCATTGGTTCAGACTGAACCGTTCAGTGGTCAAAGCGGTGGCCTGCTGCATTGGGCGTCGGGTTCGAGAACGACTGCCGCTGGCTTTCTTTCATCGCCGCCTCCCTTCCCAGGACGGCGCTCTCCACTCCCTCTCTAGCCACCGTGTACCGACGAACCCATCGGCGCGACAAGAACTCCTCTTCCTCTCGAGGTCGCTGGCGGCGCGGAGAAGGAGGCCGGCGCCATCTTCTTCCCGAGGAGGATGGCAGCGGAGAGCAGGACCTCGGCGCGTCCTCCTCTCCCTACCGAAGCGGACTTCAGCGTCACCCGACTCCCACAGGAGGGATGCCGGCGGCTTCGGCGGCAGCCCGGTGCCAAAGGGCCCTACATCGGAGGGACCGATTACCTCCGCGTTAAGCTCATGGGCTACCTGCGCGATGTGGCTAAACCTAGCCCTCAAAAAGTGTGCTCAAGATCGCGCCACTTCCAACGCAGGGGCCACTACTACATGGTAGGGATTTAGGGGCACTTTGCCCTGGGGCACTTTTCAAAGTGCCCCTAAATACCCCCCTTTAGAGGCACTTTGACCAAAATGCCTCTAATGCCCTACCTATTGGGGCAGTTTGGAGAAGTGCCCCAATTGGTATACACCTATTGGGGCAGTTTGGAGAAGTGCCCCAATTGGTATATACCTATTGAGGCAGTTTGGAGAAGTGCCCCAATTGATATACACCTATTGGGGCAGTTTGGAGAAGTACCCCTGTAGGTGGCTACCTTTTGGGACAGTTAGGAGAAGTGCCCCTGTAGGTGGCTACCTTTTGAGACACTTTGATAGTTTGATAAGTGCCCCAATAGGTAGCAAGCTACTAACGCAATTTCACAAATGTCCAAATTTGTACCTATGTAGTTAGTCAAATTGAACTAAAATTTGAGAATTCTACTAAACAACGAACTCCCTGCGGAAACAACAAAAGCATACAACACCATCTGCTAATAGAAGTGAATAGATATAACTTCAACAGACCATCACATAGAACTTTAAAGCCAACACTAGCAAATGCAAACACATCAAAATCCAAACTAATTGATAATCTAAACAAATCCGATGTACAAACCTTCACCTAGCAATCTAGCTGGCTTCACGCCAGCTCGCCACGCACCTCTACAGGTTCGGTTTGAACAACCAGTTGCAGCCTCAAAATAGCTCCATCTCCGGAACCACCACCACAGTAGGACTCAATAGCTCACCGTGATCACGACGGAATAGACAACACGACGGCATCGGAAGGGTCCTTCGATTACCAAGACTTCTTTGTCTGGTCCTCTTGGCCTCTTTCTCCTTGGCCTTCTTCTTCCTTGGTTATCAAATCACAAATCCTCGGTGAGGTATCTGCACAGCGTCTAAGTTACTTGAACTTCTACTTGTCCTTTAAATCAAGAAATAATTTTAGAATAATCATCCCATGCAAGAAAATTATACTCCCAGCAACCCAAAATGGGACTAGATATCCCCATGCAAGAAAGAAAATGACCGTCATCACTCTGCTAAACAATATATACAAATAGTACATCCAAGCTCAAGCTCAGTTGAGCTCCTTGAGATCAACTTTGCTAGGTGTGATTTTTCTAACTCACATGACATAGTGGCAGAAACTTTGCTAGGTGTGATTTTTCTAACTCACATGACATACTGGCATATGCAAGTCAATGAAACATACTGGCACATGAGTACTGATCAACTAACAAGGTGATACTGTACTAGACGAACAAGCGAGCTTCGCCTCTCCGTCTTAATAGCGTTGTCTCACATCGTGACCATTGCGACACATTCACGGGTTGACACAGTCAGCCGTAATTCAGTTTGGCTTTAATTATGAAAAAAAGCGTTTCTCTTGGTTGAAAAAAGGGTAATTATAGCCATGAATAGTAATAATGTGAGATATAAAATGAAAAGAAAAATAGAATAGTATAAGAACATGTAGTTCAAAACATCTTCAAATAATATAGTCTATCTTGGATAGTACACTACTAGGAAAAGCTTTATTAGTGGCGCACCACTTTTGGCTATCAGTGGCGCACGGTGCGCCACTACTATCACGCCACTGCTATGTGTTAGCAGTGGCGCACCACTAGTGCACCATTGGTATGTCACGTGCGAGTGGCGCACCACTGATAACCAGCTCAGTGCGCCACCGCTAAGCACGTAAGTGCGCCACTAGGACACCAGTGATGTGCTCCACTGCCTAATAAATGATTGGACATGAATGGACCACGTGGGCCTGGGTGGCAGGTGCTAGATCTGATTTTTTTTGTTTTTGAAATGGCTAGATCTGAATCTTGACGCGTCCAAAAAAACAACTTTTATTTATTATATTATAACAAATCAGAGGTATTACATGCCAGTTAAAACAAAAAGAACTATTACAGGACCCAAATAAAAATATAAAAGCAAAATTCCTAAATTTTGCATCTAGGACCCCAAAACAAATTACAAAAGCAATCAAATCTTGCTCGTGGAGGAGCTCCTGGTCGCAGACGCAGCCGAGTGCGGTGGCGGCGTCCATGGCGAGCGCGACCATGAGCTGCACGCACTGGTCCTGATCCTTGTCGCGCGGGTGGAAGACGGCGCTCCTGGTCGCGCGGGTGGTAGGCGGCGACGAGCGCGAGGAGGCGGCGGAGCGATCCGGTCGATCTGGACCTTGTCTGGCTGAGCGCCAGCATGACATCCACCGCGTGGCGGCTGGCGGCGATTAGATCCCCGAGCAACGCGAGATGCTTCAGATGCTCTAGGGTTTGCTATTGGATCCACTAAGTAAAGAGTAGTTGGTTCCTAAATAGGATGGTTCATAAATATCTAACTAATAATAGTAGGGTTTAGTAGGTATGAGCATGTAAGGTCCAGTACTAGACATGGTTACTATTAGGATGGATCACAGTGGTTTGATACTAAGCATGGATGGTTAATGATGATGACTTTGAGAATATGAATTAGGGTTTACACTTAATTGACCCTATTTGATCATCTGGGTTTTATTAGGATGAGTACATGAAATACCAACTTATTAGTAATATGGCTTCTACTATTTTATGAGAACAAGAATATTTATTTAGTTGCTAATTATAGATCTATGAGTGAATGTTAAGTTCATATGATCACATTTCACAATTCCTAGGGTTTTAGAGTTTCACATAAAATGATGGAGTTAGGGTTTTATTCCTAATAGAATTAGGGTTGCATTTAGAATTATGGAATTAGGATTTCCAATTTGTCATATAATAAATTGATGAGCAAATTGAATTCAGTAAATCCAAAGTTGAAGTTATTATTGAGTCAGGCATTTATATTATTTTTTTATCATTTAAAATAAATGATAAATAAGGTAAATGCAATTTAGGGTTTTAAATATTAGTTGAAATAAGGGTATATCTTTTAATTCTTTTCTAGGTTTTGAAATTATATGTAGAAGTAATGATCAATTAGGGTTTTCATATGATTAAACATAACCACAAAGAAACAATTGTTGTATTATATGAAATTTTAATACAAAGCAATATTTACTTTCTTGATGTGAAAAATAGAAACAAGAAAATTATATTTTTAGTATTTAGGTCTTAATAGTTTAAGATTTAAAATTGGTCTTCTAAAATTTAGAGGAAAATTCATATTATTATTCTTTTGATTTTAAATTATTTGTTTTCTATTATTTTTATTATAGAGTTCATTTTCTGATACTCACTTTTATTTATTGGTTGTGTTTTTTAAACAACTTAAATGTTTAAAAGGTTTTTCCTAAAAAAAATAGACCGAATGGTCTGTTGGGCTGGCCCAATGGCCTGGCAACCAGGCCCGGCCCAACCTGGTCCGACCGAGTCGGTCCGGCTCGGTCAGGTCAACCCCGAGTCTCGTCGCCCTCTCCTCCTCTCGTTCTCATGCACGCGCCGCCATGGACTGGCCGCGCCGCCGCTCTCCATGGCCTGGCCGCGCCGCCGCTCTCTCCTGGCCGCCTCCGGCCCTCTACAGCGCCGGTGAGATGGAGCTTTCGTCTGCCTCGATGAGCTCTGTATCCTTCCCCAACTCGATTTGGTTTTCCAGCTCTACCTCGTCCGGCCCCAAACCTAGAAACCCTAGCGGTCGCTGGTCGGTTTGGCCATCGCCGGCCAACCCCCGCGTCGCCCCGGTGAGGCTTCGCCCTCACCCGCCGCATCGATGCCGCCCTACGCGCGCGCGCCGCCCTGCTCCTGCTCACACCCGGCGCTCCCTGGCGTGGTGATGACGCGTAAAGCACACGCTCGTTGGGAACCCCAAGTGGAAGGTGTGATGCGTACAACAGCAAGTTTCCCTCAGTAAGAAACCAAGGTTTATCGAACCAGTAGGAGTCAAGAAGCACGTCGAAGGTTGATGGCAGCGGGATGTAGTGCGGCGCAACACCAGGGATTCCGGCGCCAACGTGGAACCTGCACAACACAACCAAAGTACTTTGCCACAACGAAACAGTGAGGTTGTCAATCTCACCGGCTTGCTGTACCAAAGGATTAGATGTATAGTGTGGATGATGATTGTTTGCAGAAAATAGTAGAACAAGTATTGCAGCAGATTGTATTTAATGTAAAAGAATGGACCGGGGTCCACAGTTCACTAGAGATGTCTCTCCCATAAGATAAATAGCATGTTGGGTGAACAAATTACAGTCGGACAATTGACAAATAGAGAGGGTATGATAATGCACATACATGATATGATAAGTATAGTGAGATTTAATTGGGCATTACGACAAAGTACATAGACCGCTATCCAGCATGCATCTATGCCTAAAAAGTCCACCTTCAGGTTATCATCCGAACCCCTTCCAGTATTAAGTTGTAAACAACAGACAATTGCATTAAGTATGGTGCGTAATGTAATCAATAACTACATCCTCGGACATAGCATCAATGTTTTATCCCTAGTGGCAACAGCACATCCACAACCTTAGAACTTTCTGTCACATCGTCCTGCATTTAATGGAGGCATGAACCCACTATCGAGCATAAATACTCCCTCTTGGAGTTAAGAGCAAAAACTTGGCCAGAGCCTCTACTAATAACGGAGAGCATGCAAGATCATAAACAACACATAGGTAATAGATTGATAATTAACATAACATAGTATTCTCTATCCATCGGATCCTGACAAACACAACATATAGTATTACAGATAGATGATCTTGATCATGTTAGGCAGCTCACAAGATCCGACAATGAAGCACATAAGGAGAAGACGACCATCTAGCTACTGCTATGGACCATAGTCGAGGGGTGAACTACTCACTCATCACTCCGGAGGCGACCATGGCGGTGAAGAGTCCTCCGGGAGATGATTCCCCTCTCCGGCAGGGTGCCGGAGGCGATCTCCTGAATCCCCCGAGATGGGATTGGCGGCGGCGGCGTCTCAGTAAGGTTTTCTGTATCGTGGCTCTCGGTACTGGGGGTTTCGCGATGGAGGCTTTAAGTAGGCGGAAGGGCAGGTCAGGAGGCGTCACGTGGGCCCCACACAACAGGGCCGCGCGGGCCCCCTCTAGGCCGCGCCGCCCTAGTGTGGCGGCGCCCCGTGGCCCCACTTCGTCTCCCCTCCGGTCTTCTGGAAGCTTCGTGTAAAAATAGGCCCCTGGGCGTTGATTTCGTCCAATTCCGAGAATATTTCCTTTGTAGGATTTCTGAAACCAAAAACAGCAGAAAACAGCAACTGGCTCTTCGGCATCTTGTTAATAGGTTAGTGCCGGAAAATGCATAAATATGACATAAAGTATGCATAAAACATGTAGATATCATCAATAATGTGGCATGGAACATAAGAAATTATCGATACGTCGAAGACGTATCAGCATCCCCAAGCTTAGTTCCTGCTCGTCCCGAGCAGGTAAACGATAACAAAGATAATTTCTGGAGTGACATGCCATCATAACCTTGATCATACTATTGTAAGCATATGTAATGAATGCAGCGATCAAAACAATGGTAATGACATGAGTAAACAAATGAATCATAAAGCAAAGACTTTTCATGAATAGTACTTCAAGACAAGCATCAATAAGTCTTGCATAAGAGTTAACTCATAAAGCAATAAATCAAAGTAAAGGTATTGAAGCAACACAAAGGAAGATTAAGTTTCAGCGGTTGCTTTCAACTTATAACATGTATATCTCATGGATAGTGTCAATGTAAAGTAATATAACAAGTGCAATATGCAAGTATGTAGGAATCAATGCACAGTTCACACAAGTGTTTGCTTCTTGAGATGGAGAGAAATAGGTGAACTGACTCAACATAAAAGTAAAAGAAAGGTCCTTCAAAGAGGAAAGCATCGATTGCTATATTTGTGCTAGAGCTTTTATTTTGAAAACATGAAACAATTTTGTCAACGGTAGTAATAAAACATATGTATTATGTAAATTATATCTTACAAGTTGCAAGCCTCATGCATAGTATACTAATAGTGCCCGCACCTTGTCCTAATTAGCTTGGGTTAACACGGATTATCATTGCATAACATATGTTTCAACCAAGTGTCACAAAGGGGTACCTCTATGCCGCCTGTACAAGGGTCTAAGGAGAAAGTTCGCATTGGATTTCTCGCTTTTGATCATTCTTCAACTTAGACACCCATACCGGGACAACATTGACAACAGATAATGGACTCCTCTTTTAATGCTTAAGCATTCAACAGTTAATATTCTCATAAGAGATTGAGGTTTTATGTCCAAACTGAAACTTCCACCATGATTCATGGCTTTAGTTAGCGGCCCAATGTTCTTCTCTAACAGTATGCATACTCAAACCATTTGATTGTGAAAACCGCCCTTACTTCAGACAAGACGAACATGCATAGCAACTCACATGATATTCAACAAAGAGTTGATGGCGTCCCCAGGAGCATGGTTATCGCACAACAAGCAACTTAATACGAGATAAAGTGCATAAGTACATATTCAATACCACAATAGTTTTTAAGGCTATTTTGTCCCATGAGCTATATATTGCAAAGGCGAATGATGGAAATTTTAAAGGTAGCACTCAAGCAATTTACTTTGGAATGGCGGAGAAATACCATGTAGTAGGTAGGTATGGTGGACACAAATGGCATAGTGGTTGGCTCAAGGATTTTGGATGCACGAGAAGTATTCCCTCTCGATACAAGGTTTAGGCTAGCAAGGTTATTTGAAACAAACACAAGGATGAACCGGTGCAGCAAAACTCACATAAAAGACATATTGTAAACATTATAAGACTCTACACCGTCTTCCTTGTTGTTCAAAACTCAATACTAGAAATTATCTAGACTTTAGAGAGACCAAATATGCAAACCAAATTTTAGCAAGCTCTATGTATTTCTTCATTAATGGGTGCAAAGTATATGATGCAAGAGATTAAACATGAGCACAACAATTGCCAAGTATCAAATTATTCAAGACATTTTAGAATTACTACATGTAGCATTTCCCGATTCCAACCATATAACAATTTAACGAAGAAGATTCAACCTTCGCCATGAATACTATGAGTAAAGCCTAAGGACATATTTATCCATATGCAACAGCGGAGCGTGTCTCTCTCCCACACAATGAATGCTAGGATCCATTTTATTCAAACAGAAACAAAAACAAACCGACGCTCCAAGCAAAGCACATAAGATGTGATGGAATAAAAATATAGTTTCAGGGGAGGAACCTGATAATGTTGTCGATGAAGAAGGGGATGCCTTGGGCATCCCCAAGCTTAGACGCTTGAGTCTTCTTAAAATATGCAGGGGTGAACCACCGGGGCATCCCCAAGCTTAGAGCTTTCACTCTTCTTGATCATATTGCATCATTTCCCTCTCTTGATCCTTGAAAACTTCCTCCACACCAAACTCGAAACAACTCATTAGAGGGTTAGTGCACAATAAAAATTTACATGTTCAGAGGTGACATAATCATTCTTAACACTTCTGGACATTGCGCAAAGCTACTGGAAGGTAATGGAACAAAGAAATCCACCCAACACAGCAAAAGAGGCAATGCGAAATAAAAGGCAGAATCTGTCAAAACAGAACAGTTCGTAAAGACGAATTTTAAAGTGGCACCAGACTTGCTCAGATGAAAATTCCCAAATTGAATGAAAGTTGAATACATATCTGAGGATCACTCACGTAAATTGGCATAATTTTCTTAGTTACCTACAGAGAATTAGGCCCAGATTCGTGACAGCAAAGAAATCTGTTCCTGCGCAGTAATCCAAATCTAGTATGAACCTTACTATCAACGACTTTACTTGGCACAACAATGCACAAAACTTTACCTGATATTTGGAATGTTGTGAAGTTACATGTATTAGGATTTGTTATGATGTGATATATAGAATTCTGGATTATGTATATGTATTACAGGGTTGAATACTTTTCTGGTACATTTGTACATTTCGATTATGTGCATACATTGTTGTTTATATTTGCCTTTATTGTTATATTGAAGAATTTCCCTATATTTGCCTCTAATTGTGTTTTGGGGCAATTCTTAAAGTTGTCTCGATACTTTTCTGGTACATTTGTACATTTGGATTATGTGCATACATTGTTGTTTATATTTGCCTTTATTGTTATATTGAAGAATTTCCCTATATTTGCTTCTAATTGTGTTTTGGGGCAATTCTTAAAGTTGTCTCTGATTGTGTTTTGGGGCATATCTCAAAGTGCCCCTAAAAGCTTTTTTGGGCAGTTCTAAAACTGGCCCTCAAGACCTTTTGAGGCAAATCTCAAACTGCCCCTATAAACCTTTAGAGGCAAATCTCAAAGTGCCCCTAAAAACCTTTAGAAGCAAATCTCAAACTGCCCCTAAAAACCTTTAGAGGCAAATCTCAAACTGCCCCTAAAAACCTTTAGAGGCAAATCTCAAAGTGCCCCTAATAACCTTTAGAGGCAAATCTCAAAGTGCCCCTAAAAACCTTTCGAGGCAAAGTTCAAACTGCCCCTAAAAACCTTTAGAGGCAAAATTTAAACTGTCCCTAAAAAGCTTTAGAGGCAAATCTCAAACTGCCTCTAAAAACCTTTAGAGGCAAATCTCAAACTGCCTCTAAATGTATTTAGGGTATTTCATTCAAAGTGCCCCTATTTCAATTAGGGACACAAACATCCGGGGCACTTTCATAGTGCCCCTAAAAGTAATTAGGGGCACTTTGGCTACCTATTGGAGCACTTTGAAGTGCCCTTAAACATAGACCGTACAGTAGTGGGCGCCGAGGTGGTGAGGATGAGGATCCCCGCGATGGCGGATTTGAGGATCTCCTGGTCAAGCTAATGGGCCATCTGCATGTGGTCCGGTCAAGCAATCCTCTGCCCCTACAGTCGTCACCACCGCCGATAGCAGTCGTCGCGCCGGCGCCGTCATGGTGTTTCTCTCCGTCGGAGCGTCCTTGCGTCAGGTGGCCGCCGCCGCTACCTCCGGATACCGTGTCTAGCCAGTCGGTCGCGTCGGTGGCCGCCGCCGCTACCACCGGAAATCGCGGCAACTGCATCTAGCCAGTCGTTCGCCGTTCATCCCGCCCTTTGCCCGCGCCTCAACCGCAAATTCGCCAAGCATCCGCCGCCGTCCAGGACGAAATAGAGAGGATAGGCGGCAGCACTGCTGGTGCTGGCGACACAGGCGACACCAACACGGCAGAAGGCGAGGTTGCGTGCATCGGCTACAATCAGATTTTGGCTCCCAGCCTCCCAGAGGCTTTGCCTTTGCCTTCTGTCGGTTTGTCTTCTGCTGATCTTGGGTTTCCCTGTGTTGTTCTAGGTGGATGTGAAGGGAGGAGGAACCTACCGTTTAAGATGGCCACAGGCGCAGTGCTTGGCGCTAGCAAGGATCCCGAGTTCTCGACCTTCGCTGCCGTGTCCTTGCATCCACTGCAAAACCAGCAACGGCGTTATCCGCCAGCCGGCGCGTCTCTGCCTCTGCTGCCAAATTTGGGGGGCGCAAGGAGCAGGGAAGATCCGGGGCGACCACCACGGTGGGGCGCTACGTCCATGAATGCAGGACGAGCAGCATCAGCAGACCTTGGAGACGACAAAGGCAAAGGTCTCTCCCATCTCATATGGGCCGCCAACCAATGTCCTCTCTCTGTGCCATCCCCAATTTTTTGGAAAGGTAAGAGATTCAATCTAATCGAGCCAGCCTACCACGATCCCCTTTCTCTGCTTCCTCCAAATCCCCACAGCTTCACAAATTTTTGAACAATCGGTGTATCAATTGCAGTCTGATGATGTTTGATGCACCAGAGGAAGATTAGGAGAGATAATTTATAATTTGCCACAATTACTTAGTAAAAGCCCAAGTATAGGACCGTTAATTTGAAGCAGAGTCAGCAGACGTAACCGTCAGCTAGGCGGCGGAGTGGACCACTATATTGCTGCCACTGCTACACAGGCAGGTAACATTCACTAATAAATTCCCAGCCCATTTAATTCATAAAAAAACCTGACAAATCGTCTTATGTCTGACTGGATAGAAAAGGTAAGTTTTTAGCCCTATCGGTTCGAGCTGAATGAAGGGATGGAGGTCTGGTCTGCAACGCCACAAACGGCACCACAAAAGGTCCGCTTTGATCTTTACACGAAGCATTGTAGATGTTTTCCATATTACCTTTGCTCAGTCTAACATCTACTAACTGGAGTGTTAGCCGATGAAGTTGGACGATGTTCCTCATGGAGAGGATTTGCATTTTGCCTGTTGTTTCTTCATACAGGCTAAATCTTAGTTATCATCACCATTAACTAATCGTATTGATGCCTAGGTCTGAACAATTTATACATTTGTCATTTTGGCATATACCAGCTTGCTCGATTTCCTGAGCCAATGGTCTGAACAATTTATACATTTGTCGTTTCTTTGTAAATCTGGTGTCTGAATTTAAAACTTATCTAGATGAATAATTAAGCTAGCTGTATATTTAGATGTAAATAAAAATTCATGATTTTTTTCTTCCAAGCCACATGATTCTCAACACCGGTGCATTTTTGGCTCCCAACTTGTGTCATCTCGATGAGCCTCACCCAGTCTCCAATTAGTACACGTACCATCATATATAAACTAAGTGGTAAGACGCTTGCCCTTTGGTTCATTTGGCTTTTATAGTATATTGTTGGATATTCATTCTTTCTCCCTAGCATCGATACTACATAAGCATACAGCGACGAGCAATGAGTGTCTGTTCTACATTGATGATACATAAGCATACCGATGACCAATACATGTCTGCGAAAAAACTCATTACGACATATTTGTATATTTTAGTTAGTATTACTTTGGTCTGTCTGAATCACAAGGTCTGCTCACAAATTACCTGATTTTCACAATCACGGATAGTAATATTTACATTTGAATGCAGAGAATAACTATCATTTGGCATCAGTTAATGGTATATTTTTTCTTGGATTGGCTTAGATTGTCCCATTTGCTAGCATCCATTTAATTGGCCAATTTACATTTAGTTTTTGCATCATTACAGCTGTGATTTGTACCACTGTTCATGTCCACCATTACTGAATGTATCTTCTTATAGGGACACCAGAAGAGCAGTCATGGATACAACCTTGGTGAAGGATCTGTCACCTCGAGGGTTTCAATGGAAGACCATTGTGTGTGTCGCTCGAATCTGGGAACATAGGGATCAAGCAACCTGGCAAAATTTGTTTGAGGTGGACTTCATTGTCATTGACCAAGAGGTACCTTCTAAATATTCAGAAACTTCAATGAGTCATTATCACTCATGACCTCAATGCATTTAATTAACTCGAGTTATTTACCCCCTTATCTGTCAATACCCACTATATTGTATGAAAAACAGTCAATGGACACTTTTTTTTCCCTATCAGGCATGGTGCACCTGCTGTCCTTATATTTCGAGTGAATGGCTTTGTGCAGTATAGTAAAGGGATGTTAAACTTTCTTCTGTTGTACGATCATTTAGTATCGAAATTAAATTTTCCTAGACAATTATACATTCAAAAATTGAATGATGTTTCAGGGCAACAAAATGGAAGGCTGCATCCCAGCCAATCGAATTGACCAGTTCAGAGATAAAATAAAGTAAGGTTCGATACTATTTTTCCCTTGGATTCATTCCATGTTTGCTATCCCACAGTACTGCCAAACACACAAGAAAGTTTGTCGCGTCTGTCCTGGTGGTGTTGATCTCTTTCAGTTCTTCATTGTTGTGCGCCGTGTCAAATTGGAAAACCTGGTTAGTTTATTTCTTGTGCATCAGTGAACTAACTTGTCTTTTACTTCTTGACTCTTGAGGCTGCAGTTAATATGAATTGATTTATTTTCGTCTCAAACCATGCATAGATATTTTTATTGAGCGTCCTTAATTCATCAATAATCACTTGTAGTACGTGTCATGGAGAGATCTTCAAACAACCACAATTTTGTATCATAATCCATTCCACTTTATTAATACAAGAAAGAATTTTCTTTTCTGCTTCTGAATATTTTGTGTTTGAATTGATTCAGAGAAGGAATCCATATGTTTGGTGATTTCCCTACAATTTTTATTTCCGTCTTTAATTTGCCAATACTGTTGTACTATTCAGCAAGAAATTTAACACTGTATTCGAATCCAAGATTAAAGTCTACAACAAAATATATCGCTGGTGTGTTACTTTAGGAAAAATCAACGCACCAGCTATATATTTTGCTGTAGATTTAAATTTCCTTCTGGATCCAAATGTTCTATACGTTTTAGTATTAATAGATAAAATATGTCAGTTTTGTTGGAATCTTCCACGATTTTTAGCCATGGCCGGTTGTTGAGCTTGAGTGGTTGACAGATGCATATGTTAGTTGCTTGATTCACCCATTTAGTGATTAGTTCTCTGCTATCACAGAAAAGCACAAATGCATGGCAAGCTCCCAATCATGTATATATCTGAAATGGTCTATTAGGGTCAAGATTTAGATGTAGCAGTACCTTGGTAGGTACATTGTATTCCTCCTTTATTTTTGGTGATTCTGCATTTGAGAATATGTTCATGCTTTCTGAATCGAATTAGATCTGGATTATTCACTTGGTCTTATTTGATATCGAAGTGAAGAGAGCTGGTACCAGCTTATGAATCTTTAATATTATGTCGGTTCATACATCTTAGGCCTGCCATAGTTTGAAGTTCTTTCATTTCCTGTTTCAGTGAGATAGCATCTCATTCATGTTGTAACAACTACGTACATATCAAACATTAGTTGTTATAAGAGGAATTTCTTTTTAATGCTTTATCTTGAAAGGGTAACCATATACATTCAACTGCATATGTGTTGTTCTTTCCAAATAAGATACACTTTAGAGTTCCCCCGAGTAGTAGGATGCCTGAGTAGTTTGTCAAGTGATCTTTTCATGTCAAGACATGTGTTATTCTAGAGATAATGCATATATATGCTCAAGATAGGCCTTTTCATAGTTAAGGATGCACGGGATTGTATCTTGCACTTAAATTCAGTCTAGACAATTGATGAAGCATGTTTAATTTGCATGTGGTGTCGGAAACTAACGTGTGTTGAATTTTTTTATTCTAAACATTAACATGAGATGGGAATGTATCTTCAATAGTTTTTCCTGTTAAGATCTAGGTGACAGATCATCTGTAGGAGACACGACATCTCTTTGTATCATTCATTTCAGCTCTACATGCAATAGGATATTGCTGTGGGTAATGAAGTTTTTCCCTCCTTAGGACATGGTTTTTAGAATAGTGTAGTTTCAAAGTATGTATTATTGTTACTAAATTTAACATGTATAAATTAATTTTGATTTGCTAAATATCTTCATAAATAATCATTGAGAGCAATCTCAGTGTTAGACCTATATTTATTTTCCGGTTACAAAGGATTTA
The DNA here is from genome assembly GCF_019359855.2 of Lolium perenne. NCBI lineage: Eukaryota > Viridiplantae > Streptophyta > Magnoliopsida > Poales > Poaceae > Lolium > Lolium perenne. The sequence continues at coordinate 100,292,387 of NC_067245.2, forward strand.
GTCGGATCAGCTCTAGCTCTGCCACGATCAGTTCGAATAAATCATGAAAGATCCTTGCTTTTACCTTTTCCATGCATTTTGATTACGGATTATGTAACTACTATACTAAATATTAGGTTAGCTGTACACATGTTAGGTTCTTGGTTTTAGTTGCCCCCTGCTGCACTGGCATGTTTTGGCTTCATATTTTTGTAGCTTTCTACAGATCGTTGATACATGCTATCAAAACATTGCTTTGCTCTACCCAGTCTCTTATCTTTTTTTTTTTTTTTGAGAGTAGATGTAGGTGTCACATGCTATATTCATGTACTGCAGTATTCTTACCAAAAAACTTATTTGGCTTTTTTGGCTAAACTGAAATTGATCTAGGGTGAAAAGAGAAAGTTCAAACAAGGATTATGCACCTCCTGTTGACCTGTGATGCCCATTATCTACATGCAAGAGCAGAACTAGAGATACAATCATGCTACAGTTATATTTCTGCATGGCACCGGACACTGAGCTGAAGAACTCTACACGCTCGATGACGTGCTCTTAGCAATAAATTTATTGGATCAGCTATATGCTATGCTTCCATTGGATTCTGATTTGATGCACACATCAAAATCATGTGGGTGAGTTGGTAGAAAATGCATAGGCTCTCCAAAAGTACTTCTAAGTCTAGATGGTGCTGAAAATTAAGAAGTCATTTGAATAAAGATATGTACCTCTAACATATTGCCCTGTTGGCCGGCTTAAAAGTAATATATGGGGTACACTAGATGTTCTTTCATTCAAATTCTTAGTCTATAGGCTGTACACACTTCGTCACTATATAATCGTCTTATATTTTTCTATTGTGATTCCCTATTTCTTTATAAACAAAAATTTAGGTTGAATCTTTATGCAGAGGAAGTGTTTTTTGTTGATACATCGAAACTAGGACATGTGTCTTACTACGACAAGTGTGATAATTTTTTCTCACCTCCTTTTATATCGTCAAATGTTTTCATCTCTACATGATAGTTTTTTTTTTTTTTTCATAGAATGCCTCCTAAACTAGCAGACTATCCTTATGAGTTCATTGGAATACCATATGAACAACAAGTAGAAGCATGTTTCTGTGAAGCACATTTAGTTGTGTGAGTTTCTTTCCTTTTCTTACCATATGACCTTAGTTATATAGGACATGTGATTCTAAGTTTCCTTGACCTGAGTTAGCTTTGTACTCAGATAGTCAGATGTCAATGTCATTTTGTAATAACAGATTGGAAAAGCTATGCGTGATTCCTAAACATATGGAACCCAACTATACTTTTATCTACTCTGATGTTGACGAATGGAATTATATTTTGGGTAGTAACAATTCTTGTTGAAAATATTATAAATATTACTACTTCAGAAATACTTACTACCTGCACCTTTTATATTTTTGGTAGTAACTATTTTGGGTAGTAACTATTTTGGAAGTCTAATTTATGGCCTAAACTTATTTGCATTGTTATTATTCTTTGATAGATTAAACACCAAACATGCTTAAAAGGAGGCACTATAACATTGGGAATAATTTTTCATGCCCATTGTGCAATTCTGGTGAAGAGGAAACGCTGGAACACCTATTCTTCGTTGCTCCTTTGCTACTTAGTTTTGGAACATATTGCATTGCATATAAACTGGAATCTTCAGCCCAACTGATTTGAGGCTATTGCTGAAGCGAAGTATTCTATTCAAGGAGAGCTTTCGTTCAATTTTTTTATAAATTTAGCCTGGGGTATCAAGAAAGGAAGGAATAATTATATCTTCAAGGGTGTAAGGCCCAGGGCTGGTTGGAGAGCTAGTGGTAGCTGATATGCACCTTCTTAGATACAAAGACCCTCAAAAGACTTCACTTTTTTTATATTACCTGTTGTAGATAGCATCTGAACTTTGTAATCCTGGGATTCTAGAGGGTGTTACACCCAACGATGTAAATATTTTTATATATTAATATGTAATATACCATAGTAGGAGCCTCTCCTACTGTTTCACTGCCAAAGAAGAATATACTCTGCCTTTTCTACTATTTTTCTACACCATCAGTTTTAACATCCTCTTTTATTTAGTCTGACCATCTTGCACCATGGAAGGATTCGAGTTAGCACATCCTAGCATCTTATTCTTTTTTCACACCGTTTCATATTTTCATTGGATGCAGGCTGCGATGATCTCAAAGTTTCATGCTGGTCTAGCAATACTGAATGGCTACGAACATTAATTGTTGTAAGATATATGGCGATCCAGCTGCTATGGCCAGTACGTATCTGAAGTTCCAAAACTAATCTTTTATGTTGCATTTTGGGGGAAGTACATGACAATAATGCCAGCCAAAATTAATGTACATGTATCCGTGGATTGTCGATCGATGGAAGGTAGTGCAATGTTGTTCACCACGAAGTAATATAGTTTCTTATATAATGGTGTTATCTTCAATTAAACTAATGCATACCTTATATTGAATATCCTCATCTCCCTTTGGTTTTCCACTGCTCTTAGTTTCAAAGAAGAAGTCCATAACTGCTCTAATTTTGGCAACTTCAGTCCTTCCATGAATTCCCTAGACAAATACACGGACAGCGTCATCCCCGCTTCCAGCAATAGCATTCGTATTCAAAAATGTTTCCAATAATATAATTTTTGTGATATATACCTTATATTTTGTTGATCAAATTAGTAGTCAAACTTATTTGTCGAAGTGCGTAATTGTCCACTAATCCGATATGGAGGGAGTATTATCTATGTTGCAATTCCTGCACACGTGTCTTGCTCTGGTTTAACAGAATTGGCGGTTCACCGTGTTCCATTCATATCATAAGATCTAACAGTTGCAGTACCATGGTCTTTCCATGCTTGAGCATACTTGCGCGTAGCATATACTCTGATCCCACCGCGGATTTCCCTCATAGGTACATGATAGCATAGAATATTCGTCTTTTTTTTTCTTGGCTAGCTTAGCCGTTTTAGTTGATCCAGTTGTTATACATATTACAGTTTTCTTTAGCGAAATAAAAGGTACAATCTAAATGGTGTATTCATGTTATTAATATTTTACCTACTTTTTCATCATATACTGGTGCCGCCGCGCCGATCATTTGCTAGTATATATATGGACTAGACGCAGAGAGGCACGTACGTGCGTTCTTTGGCTTCGGGGACTGAAGTAAGATTTCTCTCCAAAATTTTCATCCGTTTTAGCTATGCCCAAGTTTACGAATAAAAATTACAGATGTTGCCACCGCTAAACTAAATAGTAGATCGCTTAGACGCTTCTTTTGTCACGCACCGTCGTGCATGTCCGTTAACCGGGATCGATCGTGGCCTCGTGGGTGTGGCATCGCTCCTGGATCCTGGCCTCCCTGGTCATTCTCGGCCAGTCATCTCTATGGGTCGGGCCACGTTGACGGCCGAACGGTCCAATTAACCACCAAAAAGCTGATACAGACAATTCACGATCACGAAACGTATTACCGCTGTTTGCCTGGCTCAACACCTTAATGCACATATATTTTATGTTGATAGTCCCACCTCGCTCGTGTGCAAGGAGTCTCACCGGTTTATATGCGTAAGTTTTCTGGATTGTAACAAGCCACAACAAGCAGCTGAATCTTTGAATGGTTTAAAATCTAATGTGGGAGTGGGATTAAAAGAGGAATTGCATCCTCTCGTGGCACGAGGAAGGAAAACGACGAATTTAAGAGGGGGAATTAAAAGGAGCAATCGCAAAAAAATATGTACGCTGGCGGTGGCGACGATCCCGGGATGCCGGGAGCTCGTGGCTGGATCCCATCTCACGGCCGCCGCCTCCGAGAACAAGCAGAGGGAGCGAAGCCTCATGAGCGTGAGCGGCGGCGCTGAGATGAAAATCCCTATCTACTGGGTCGCGTGCTAGGGTAGACCGGCTGAGGGTCGATTTGGGACATTGGTCCGGTCTGGGTGGGCTGTCTATTCTATTTTTGTCTTCCTATCTCTTTTTTCACCTTTTTTTTTATAGAAAAGCAAACAAAGGAAGTATTCATCCGATCAATCCTAACACTGACGCATTTTTTATTATTACTAAGAAATAGTCAAATAGTAGCAACAGCACCGCTTTGACATGTACTTGATTTACCATTGTCCAGGCGTTATACTCAGTCATACCCGGTCAGTAATTTTTGATGATTTAAAAAAAAATTCAATTCACATTATTTTTCGAGAAAACGCAAAGGACTCTTTGCGTTTCATTTCATTGAAAAGGTAGGGGGAAACAAGTTTACAAGCCTCCTAGGAGGTGGGTTACAGATGATAGCCAAAAGAAAGCCTAGTGTACATCCCAGGTTGTTGGCAGAACGGCGCCAAGCCCGGTGGCGCCCGCCTGTGCCCAGAGTTTAGCCTCGCACTGGATGTCACGCACAAGGTCAGCGACCGAAGGCCGCCCTCGCTCGAACACGCAGTTGTTCCTGTGCTTCCAAACCATCCAAGGCACCAGCAGCGCAGCAGATCCCAGGCCCTTACGCATCGGCTTCGGAGTTAAACGCTTAGTAGTGTCCAGCCAGGCGAAGATTGATGTGTCCGCGTCCTCCGGAGGCCGGCATGGGATACGCAGCCAGGCCAAGGCCTCATGCCATATCTGCTTGGTGAATGAACACTCGATGAGCAGGTGGCGCATTGTCTCCGGTTCCTGGTCACATAGCAGGCATCTAGCATGGTGTTGCAGGCCTCTGTTTGCCAAACGATCCGCTGTCCAGCAGCGGTTTTGGTAGGCAAGCCAATGGAAAAATTTGACCCGGGGAGGCGCCCATGCTTTCCAAGTGTGTTTCCAGGCAGGGCATGGTATGGATCCCTGGAACGTGGCGAGGTAGGCGGAGCGGGCCGTGTAGGTGCCGCTAGGCGTCCACTTCCAGACGAGCTGGTCTTGGGCCTCTGAGAGCACAATGGCGTCAACCATGCGCCAGAGCGTGAGGTACTGGCCGATCTCATGGAGGCCGACGACTCCGTGTATGTCGCGTGCCCAGTTGTGTTCGAGCATGCCGTTTGCCACCGTCCTTCCTTTTCTTCTTCGCTTAGGGACACACGCATAGAGCTGTGGCGCGATCTCGCTAATGGAGCGACCGTCAAGCCATCTGTCCTCCCAGAACAGGGCATTGAGCCCGTTCCCCACAGTCATGGTGGTGGAGGCGAAGAACAGGGAGCGCTCGGCTGAAGTGAACTGCAGGTCGAGACCGTGCCATGCGCGCCGGTTGTCCGTGCGGCTGAGCCATAGCCAGCGCAAGCGTAGCGCCAGGCTCGTGCGTTCCAGGTCGTGCACGCCGAGGCCGCCAAGGCTGAGCGGCCGCGCCACGCGCTGCCAGTTTACATGGCAGTGTCCGCCGTTGGCCGCCGCACGTCCTGCCCATAAGAAGCCCCTCTGGATCTTCGTGATCAACTTGATGGTTCGCTTGTCAGGCGCAATGACCAGAAGCTGGTGGATGGGGATCGCTCCAAGCACCGATTTGACCATGACGAGGCGTCCCGCTCGATCCATGAGCCCTGCTTTCCATGTTGGCAGCTTGGCCGCGACCCTGTCGACGACTGGCTGCAGCTGGGCTGCGGTGGGCTTTCTTACGGTAAGCGGTATTCCCAGGTAGGTGATGGGCAAGTCGACAAGCGGGCAGCCTAAGCCGGCAGTGGCGGCGATCACCTCCTCCGGCGCACATCGAATGAGGGTGGCCGTGCTCTTGGCGTAGTTAACGCAGAGGCCGGAAGCCCTCCCAAACAATTCGAGCATCTCTTTGACGGGATTACCGGTTTAAATTATTTTGTACAATTCTTACATGATTTTCACTTGAATTAGATGATCTTATGTCAACAGGTTTAGAAGCATTTGATTTACACGACATGAAGTTGTATGCACGGAAAGCATGTTCTATGGTTGATTTGTTTAGCCATGTCATACGGTGTCACTATTCAGATTTTTTAAAATAATGTTATCAATAACATATTTTTAAATGAAGGTAATTTCAACTGTTTGGCTAGGATTGGCAGATTTATTCATGATGATCACCTCCAATTTAAGATACGGAGTATCACTTTATTGTTCGTGTATCTAGGTTTAATTTCCTCCGCGACACAGGTGCAAAAGTATTAGGAGTACAATTTAGTTCATCTTTTTGCTCTTCCGCAGCAACGCGCTGGCATTTGTGCTAGTACTTCATATTTTCACAAACAAGCTGCTCAATGAAAGCGTGTAAATAAAATCGAATTCTTAGAGAGGGCATATGGCTCGAGGTGTGGAAGTCTGGAAGATAATCATGCAGAAGTTCAGAGTTTCTACCAAGTTCTCTATAACTCTCAGGGGTTTAGAAAGATGGATAAGTTGCTGAATTTTGTGCAACCATTGGTCTCACAGCAGATGAATGATGGCATGGATGCATTATATACTGAGGACTAGATCAAAACTGCGTTGTTTCAGATGGCTCCATCAAAAGTACCTGACGTTGATGGATTCATGGCGGGGTTTTTTCAGCGGAATTTGGATTTAATAAAGATGATGTGGTGCTGGATGTCATGGATTTATTGAATGGGGGTATTTTACCAACCGGTATGAATGACACATCTATCACTCTTATCTATAACTAGACGGATAGGTGAGCTTCGCCTCGCTGCCTACATTACATTTTGGCATTTGGTGGGAATGCAGTGTTATTTTTCTTCGGTTAGTATCAACGCTCCCATAAACAAAATAGAAGAGTACCGGCACTTTGCCAGACGTGAAATCTAAATTGTTCACACTATTTTGGTCACAATGTCCCACACCGAAGCAATTAGTTTGATATATATTTCATATTGCGATATAGTGTACTGATTAGCTGGCAAAGGAATGTGATAAGCACAATGCACTCTCCGTCATGCAAGTGATCCATCTGTTACCTTGGTTCATCGTGTAAAACAACGCTGATAGGCATAATTTAGCTACGACAGCTAGTTCACTTGATTTATCAACTATATTTATTACTTTTAGATATAACAGTAGATGTAGAATAATAGGCCATTACATATTTATTCACAGAATATTCATTCCAGGCAAACATTTGATACAACAGTGGGAACTTAGCTACAACATTTTTCGATAAGGATGTGCAAAATATGAACAATGTCGATATAAAAATTTGAGTTGTCAGACTGCATGACAAATTAACCCGCCTTCAAATAGTAATAAGTGGAACTAAAAACCCCAGTCCTGAGATCAATTACCCCCGCGACCCCCGCGTCGCCCTCCTCTGGCGACGACGGGGGAACCCTAGCCGCCGCCTCTAGCCTCCCCCCACCCCTCTCCTTTGCTTCGCCGCCGCCGGAGGGGAGCCGGCAAAGCCGCGCACTCCCCAGGGAAGGGGGCGGCGGGGCAGTTTCTTCCCCTCCCGCGTCCCCTGGCGAGAGGGAGCTCGCTGGGGCGCGGCGATGTGCGGCGGGCGCGGATGGCCGGCGGCGGGGCGCTGGCGGGGCCATGGGCGGTCGTGGCGGCGCGCGGCAAGGTCGCGGTCGGGGCGCGGCGGTGCTGCAGCGGTGCGGGGCGCAGTGGGGCTTGGCGGCGCGCGCACGGGCCCAGATGGGTTCCTGCGGGCCTGCACGGGCCTGCCCCGGTGTCGCGCTGGCTCGGCCTGTGGTTGCCGGGACTGAGGCGGTGTCCTCCTTCCCGGCCTTCACCGGCGAGGCTGCAGGGGCGGGAGCGGTGCTGGACGGCGGGGCGGCGGCCCTGTGTGCGATGGGTAGTTTGGCGGCCGCTGTGGCTGCGAGAGCAGCATGGTGGCTGGACCGGGGAGCTCACGCTGCTGTGGCCGACGGCTCGGCCTGGACCTCTGTGTTGGCGTCCGTCGAAGCTCCCTCTCTGTGGCGGTTGGCGGCGGCCGCGGAGCTCTTCTCGGTGAGCTTGGTCGGCGGTAATGGTGTGACTCGGCTCTTCAACCCCGCGCGGTGCGGGTGGTGGCAGCGGAGCTCCTTGGTCTGGTTGGTGGCGGTGGTGGCTTGTGTGCGGAGGTGGCGCCGCTTCTGCACATGAGGTGTGTCTGCGGAGTGTGGGCTGGCAGCGTTGCCTCGCTGGTCGGCCGCGTGAGGGTGTGGTGGCTCGTTTGCTCTGGGCGAAAGCCTGACCGCGTGGCGTCTGTGGATGTCGCCTTCCTTCTTGGGGGGCGGTCATGGAGCTCTCTGACCTTCGCTGCCTCGGGTTCACGTCTTCGGGTGAAAGCCTAGATTCCGCGGGATCGGACGTCGGCGTCGATTCTTCGTCGTTTCCCCTCTTGAGGGCGTCGTCTTGAAGTTGGTGATCTCCTTCGCGCACTTCGACGGGCTGGACACACAGGGTTATCTGGGTTGGCAGGAGGTCAACCGGAGATGCGGGTGTTCCGGGTGGAGGCTTGTGTGGCAACGACGATGGTGGTGGCCAAGGTCTGGTTGCGGCAAGGTCATGTTAGTCGGCTCCGTTCCGGCGTGTCCAAATGCCTTCGTGGTGATCTCCTCTTGCTGTGAAGTCGAAGCTGGCCTTGGGCGGTGTACGATGACCATCGAGAGGCGGTCCGGTGAAGGTCCTATTTGGCGCTTGTCTTGCGCATCTCCTCTCCGAGGCTCGTCTTGAGAATCGGAGCTGCCGGTCTCTCCTCAAAGAGCCATCTGTTTGGCATAGACCGACTAGAGCTCCTTGTGTAGCTTTTGTGGGTAGCCAGGGTGGCTAGGTGTGCCCCTTGTGGCGGAGAGTGTGTGGTTGTGGGTGTGCTTTGGCACTGTTGTTGGTTTTCGCCCGGTTTTCTCCTAAAAACCGGGCACCTTCTTCTTAATGAATGGATGAGGCAAAGCTTTTGCCTCCGTTTCAAAAAAAAAAAAACCCCAGTCCTACAGTATTATCAAGAAGCTACATGTGAAAGATTTTATAGGAGAAAACACTGTTGTTAGAGATAGATACTGTTCCCAAGCTGATTTATAGTGTCATCCTACTATCTAGTTGGAATAAACAAAGATGCTTCTTCTCTGATCTACCACCTAAATTCACTGGCTGGGGTCATCGATGGCATCAAATGATGGAATAAAAAGGTTAACTTGTAAACCTGCAACATAATCAAATGGCATGGACAATTAGAAGCATACCAAGTTACCAACAGGCTCACAGAAGTAGCAAACAAAACTTTTCAGAAAACCACAATTATGGAGACGAACATGACTTTCCCTAATGGGTTTCATCCTCTGAAGGAAATTTCCAATAGCTTAATTCAGTGTACGTGCGAGTGCAAAGAGCAGGTGTAGAAGAAACAGTGTTAGGACATACCTTGCTGAACGAATTTCGTTATGGCTATAACAGAGGTAATTTACCTTACTTTTAAATCTCCCGTTTTGTCATGCATAATTCTAATAAATAATGAACATCACAACCTGAGAACGATCCTTGTTCTGGACAGACTGATCGTCTGTCTTCACAACTAAATGAGATGCTAACACAATATGCAGAGATGAAGCGAATTATTTTGTGAACTATTCAATGTCGTTGTAATATATATATGTCCAAAGATATCAACTCACATTTTCAATGTATGACATCATGCATCATTACCTTACACTAGTACGTCGGTACGTGCACAGCACGTCAGTTCTGCACATGCATCTCGAAAAAATACACGGTCCCTTAAGAAATAAATTAAATAAACCATCTTATTTTGAAGATTTTGTTTCATATGTAATTAAACAATACACTACGGGAAAAATGCAGTTGCCGTGCATTGCATCTTTGCCGTGTGTTTTCGCACGGCAAAGATTTATTTGCCGTGCGCACGTAGAAAAACGCACGGCAAAGATTTTGGCCACGGCGGCAAAGATTTGATTTACGGCAACGACGGAAGAGAGCGCACGGCAAAGAAAGTTGCACGGCAAAGGACCAACATAGCGCATGGCAAAGATAGACTACACGGCAAAGATGCTGGCACACGGCAAAGCACAAAAGGCATCGCCGTGCACGCCTTTGCCTAGTGTTTTTAACAAACGCACGGCAAAGCAAGTCTTTGCCTAGTGTTTTTAACAAACACACGGCAAAGTAAGCCTTTACCTAGTGTAAGCGCACGGCAAAGATGTAAAAACTGGATTTCTTCTCAGCTCAAAAGGTGTGGCGTGGTATAGTTATCAACAAACGAATGCTTAGCTCAGTGGCAAGGTTGCATGCTTTCCGTACTCTGCGTCCTAGGTTCGAATCCCAGACCAATCAGTTTGGAGCTTTTTTTAGATAAAACATATTTAGCACACGGCAAAGAAGCGATCTTTACCGTGTGGCGTCGCACGACAAAGACCTTTGCCGTGCAACATTGGTGAGGCGCACGGCAAAGAAGCCTTTGCCGTCAATGACTTTACCGTGCGGTCTTTGCCGTGCGGCAACGCCTTTGCCGTGCATATAAGGCCCTTTGCCGTGCAAATAGTTGCACGGCAAAGACAGTATTTCCCGTAGTAGGTCATTTCCACGCAATGTAAATTATGTTTACCAGAAGGAATTCTCTCTAGTCACGTTTCTTCTTCAAAGAAGAACACGTTTTGTAGGATCCAAATCACAGAAAACATATATACACTTACATCAAATTATAAACATTACAATACACAGGGAGGGCAATGATTAAACTCTAATCACAAGGAGACAAACGAATGTATTGTCAAAGTCTACCTATATTGTGTGAACTTAGTATGATGTTTGGCCACACAAAATAAAGTGAAGGATTCGCGACTGATGAACAACATCACCTTACCACACCTACTGGTCTTACTCAAGCTTCTAGCTGCTTCTTGTAACTGCTAAGAACTTCTCCCTCAAGGTGCTCACGTTTAATCGTCTCAATCCTCTATACTTTCCTCACATTTGGCCAAGCCAAGATTGAGTTAAAAGATGGACATCTGCGACCAGGCGTCGTCCTTCTTTATAGGTGAAGCTTTGTGAGCATGTCTCTTCTCTACGTGCATATCCAACAGGAGGTTAGGAGTTAGTATTTACAAATGAAGAATCGGGGCACGCGCGAAGCGCTACAACGGTGGCAGAGCTTGACAAAAATCCATAGACGAGCCAGTCTAGAAGAAACAAAAAATTGTCCTGAAACCTTAAAAATTAACCAGTTCATTTGTCTATTGAAGTAAACAATTTGCAAAATTAAAGAACAAATTTAGTAAACAATCGTTCGTCCAATCGTATTGCTACCAAAAAAATTGCGGGAACAAAGAAACATCATTCGTTGGGAAATAGAAGAGGCGTTGAAACTCCGGCCGGCGCGTCGTGCCTCGTGCGTTGTGGCCCTACATACACACTGCAGCTGTGGGGATGCTTTGGCTACGGGCTGCGGCCCGGCGCCGCTGCCTCTCCTCTGCGCTCCACATATCCTCCCAATTCTCTGAATCGCTAGACCTAGCGCGGCACCCCCATCCCCACGGCCGCTGTGTGCTGAAGGGCTGGAGCTTGTATGCTATAACTAAAATTTCGGTTTGGCAGAAAACTTGAGCGGCCCATGGCCCAATTCGGTCGCTGCTGTCGATACTCGATTTCTCCAGAATACTCGCTAAGCACTGTAGACGCGAATCCCTTCCATCTGGAACGTAGGATAGGCACTCATCAACGGCTGAAATTACTTCTTGTGCTCACGATTCAAAATTTCAAAACTCGTACACTATATAGGAGTATAGATATGCATAATCTAAAATAAGATTATGAGTTATAATTAAGGGGTCTCTCAGTCAAGTTTTCATTGCATGATATCAAGACAATGCTCAGATTTGTTCTTGCTGGATTAGTGTGAGTTGAAATGAATGTCATTGTCAAGTAAAAATCATCCTCAGTAGGGCTTAAGGAAATGCACTGGAGTATTTCTTAGAGCAAGCCGAGCATGTTACAGATAGATGATCTTATATTGTTCTACTACCTCCGATTCATAATAAGTGTCAGGGGTTTCGTTAAAATTTGTTCAAATTTGAACGAAACCCCTGGATCGGAGGGAGTATTAATTAATATAAGAACAAAACTGATCCAGTATAGTTCCCTTTCATAAAGCCAGATGGCGGTGAGAATAAAAAAAGCCTTGAACTTCCAAGTATATAATAAGAGCAGGCATGTAAGCTGTAACTGCATTTGTACTACACAGGTGTCTGTCACTGTATTTAATAAAGTACAAAACACAAGAAAACATAAAATTATTCTCAAACAAGGGAGGGCATTGCTTAATGTTGTCTAGATGGCTCAGCAAGGCATTTCATCAGTTCATCAAGGTTGACAGATTCCATCGACAAAAACTCTTTGTTTGGTTGGCTCCTCTAGATTAAATTTCCTAGCCTTGTCCGGTGTTTCATGATGGTATTTTTTCCTGCTAACGAATAAAATATCTATACTGCATCTCAAATACTACACAAAACTGTAATAGGTTAGAAAAGCAAAATTGTTAGTTCCAGATTGCATGTAATTTTTAAAAAACATCTGACATGCTTTCAGCTATGAAAAAGTATGTAGCAGTTTCAGAGGCTAAGTAATTGATGTGCATTTCTAAATGTTTTCTTAATGTTGCAACATGTAGCACAGCTAATATGGTGGAGTGCACAACAGATATGAAGGGCGTTTGGTGGCACAGTTATGGCACATTTAACCTATTTAAAGTTCTAATAAGTATAATAATAATGGGAAAGAAGATATCCCACAGTCTCTGCACTATGATTCATACAAAAAAAAAGTAGAAGGCACGTGCTGGCGTTCAACCATAAAAACCATTTTTTTTGTTTGGACAGAGCACTGTAAGAAAAGGAGAGCACACGAAAAGTGTGCTCAAATTAATTCCTTCCAACTACAGTTTGAAAGTTACTTTAACCTTCTTCTAGTTCTCAGTTCAAGTGTAGAGAGAGTTTATTAAAACGGTAAGTCTGTGAAGAAAAGATGGACCGAATAGAAATATCGTAGCCAATGAGGATGCCGCTTTCATGAAGGCCGGAGGGGAGGACTAGCTAAGGGAGGTTCAAGTCTCCGCGCTGTTGAGGGACTTGCTTGGTGTTCCGGGCTTCACAGCAGCGGTATGAAAGTGGGGGCGACAACACAGGTGAAGTTCAGAGTCCTACCTTTCAGGGTGAAAATCCAAGGTCTGGCCTTAATTGGTTGTGCCTGGCAATGACCTTGTTGGAGGCATTGTTTTGAGAGCGGGGACTATCTTCAGGGTGAAAACCTAAGATCTTTGATCGGGCGACGACAGTGTTAGAGCACTGTTCCTTTCTTGGAGGCGTCGTTTTTGGAGAGTCTGTATTTCAGGTGTTGTCTTGGCGGTGGATGTATTGCTATTGTTAGGCCCGAGATACTGTAGCGGGACTTTTGTTTTTTAGTTTTCTTTTCCTTTTTTTTGGCTGTGTGCATCCGTAGTGCCATTAGGGTGGTGCGTTGTTGCAGAGGCTGGGTGTAATTGGTATCTTTTGATATTAATATATTCCCTTTATCGAAAAAATGAGGATGCCGCTGCTGCCAGCAACACGCATGTCAAAACCACGAACATGGATATAGTTTCATACACAAAAACTTCTATTTGTTAATCATGCAGAATCTAGATTAGGCACCAATTCAACTGAATAAAGAAGTGGTTACAAAACAAAGCGAGAGAAATGGTGTTCAACGTTAATTACAGGGTCCTAAGAGATAAATAAATTAGTCACTGGAAAGAATATGTATGAAATTGATAGGTATACAACCTCGAGAAAAAATTGATAGGTATACGATGAATCGATGATAGCTTCGTGATACACAATATAATATTTGCTGCTTATAAAATGATCTAACGATCTGTTCTCGCTATATCTAAAATTATCTCATGTTTCGGACCACTCTAGCTAAAGAGGAACACTTATGAGTTCGACAAAAACGTAATGTTGCTTCAGAACCTTTTCATGTAAAAAACGTACCAAAGTACATGGATAAGTAATAATGATACTATAGGACAAGGGGTTTGTGTATCTTTCATGGACAGGTGGCCTAACCCAACGAAAAATATAAGAATGCAGATTATACTTAATCACCATTAAGGAACTTCTAAATTCTAACAAAGAAAGAGAAACATCACATTTACGATTTACCACCTGTAGCTGGAAACGGACCCCTGGCAGGCTGTCATCATCATCCTGCATAAATGTAAGGAAAAATAGAGGCAATGCCCAGTTCGAAAACGTATTTCAATGTTTATGGTGGTAATTGTTGCCTTTGCCGTAGTTAGTTTAGACAATTTTTGTGAGAGTTGTGTTTAGTCGTTTGTACCTGGCTCTGAATGAAATCAAATACATCGCCAAAAGTCCCTTTTCCATCTTTGTTCCCAGCAGGTTTTTGTGGCCTACAGATATTACAGCTAAGTTTAAAGCTACAAAGATTTAAGGATGTCTCCACCGGTATCAAACCATGTTATACCCGAGCTAGCTAATTGGAAAGCAAGATATCGAGATTATATGGAAAATTTACAATAAAGAAAACAAGCAAGCAACAATTGCATGATCATTGAACGCTTGCAACCAGTGTTATCATACATATCATATCGCTATAGAGAAAGCAGAAGAAAACACATAGGGGGATTATTAGTTGTTCTATTGTATTAATGTGGAAATCTAGACGAAACTCCGCTGGAACAGCAAAGGGACTTGCATAAGGTTGTTAGCCAATAAGTTCCACCATCATAACCTCCACAATCGAAAAAATGCTTTGAAAAAAATAAAAAAAAGTTCTGAGCTAGAATTGAAGCCAATAAAAGTAAGAGAGGGAAACAAATTCTAAGCAAGCATATGTTGAACTGATGAAGGCACCAACATTGAATTGTAGCCATGGTTGTCGCTTCAATTGTCATCCTACCAAGTATCAATATGCCATCATATCAAGAAGCACCGTCGTCAGGAATAGTTGACTTTTGATGCCACGCGAAAGGTTGACAGAGGCACGCTCCCTCTGGTTTGCTCGACGCTGTGGGCGGATCGTTAGTGAACATATGTATGCGTCAATGGGTATGAAAGAGATGAAGGGAGGAAGTCCAACTTGCCTCCGATTTGTGTTCATGATGGCCTGTTGGACTGTTTGTTCGGTAAGGCTATGCCTCGTGGAGCTGGCCGTGTTGGCACCATCAGATGCCACGGTTTCCAGCTGCTGACATGGGGTGCTGGCGGGACTGCGGCATAGCACAATCTCATCTCAAAGAAATTATTAATGTAAGTTTATTAAGCGAATGCAACACACATACTTAAAATGCATTGAAAAAATCACAAGAACAAAAAGTTGAGCACATCGTAATCTTCTTTGGCTGTATGGACGCCAGCATGTAGGTGGGCAAGCGCACTCGCGGCAACTCTGGGCGAGGAGTCCTCGTCCGGCTATTTCTCCAATGGAGTGTGGCCGCTAGCTTGGTCACGGCCGCGATTTCTGCCACCTAGACTGCGGGCCGCCGTGCCTCCTCCTGGGCATCCTTATCCATAGCCCAGTTCATGGTTCTCGGGATCTTGAGAATGGGGATTTGAACCTACCTGATACAACCTGAAGCTAAAGACTTGCTAAACAATAGATTATCTAGTAGTATTGTTTCTGATCAGCTCTAACAACTAATATTTTGAGGCATGGCTTCAATTCTTTTAAGTATAATGCACAAGTGCCTAGCTTCAACTTAATAAAGCCATGGATGGGTAAGGATACAAGATGCGCAAGGATCCTCCAGTGTGAGAGCGATGCCCGCAGGCGTCGCCACCGTGGTGGCCAACCCGAGCAAGGATTTCTCCCGGAGACCCACCTCCCGACCCACCGGAACCTACCAAGCCTAGTTCTGGCATCCAAGCAAGGTGACGGATTTGACAGACAAGGAGTGACCTTCAGATCTGACAAGCGCGACACCGGAGAGGCCAGCACACCAGACCAGCACCTGCTGCCGAGCCGCTGCGCACACAACCGAAGACGACAACCAGCATCCCCGCGAACGCCACCCCGCCAAAGAGTCGACACCACCAACCAGCCCAGGGCGACAACCCTGGCTTCCCGAGCCCCCACCTAGGCAACCATCGACGGGATCAACGTACTTCCCGTTCATCAGCAGATGACATGAATCTACATCTTCAAGTGCAACCAAGGAGCAACATGAACATGAGTCTTCTCTAATCAGCTCTTCGAGAAGTAGACTGCAATAATGAACAAGTAAAATTAATTTGGATATTACACACCATAATAAGAAAATGATATACTTCAAGCATCACAAATAAACAGTGTTCCAAGTAAGTTTTTGCAGAACCTACATTTACTTGAGCTACAGAACTCTACAAGGCCTGACCAGAAGTAAAAAAATGACACACAAGACCGGAAAAGTCGAGATTGAACCGGCGGGCATATGAATCTGGAAAGAGCCAGACTATGATTGGTCCACGTAGAGGTGGGTTCTACAACAGCAGCATGCCTTTTTCCTATACAACTAGAGATACCGGTTGAATACATCAGGCACGAGGTCCGCACATAAAGCATGTCAGATGGTTTGCCTTCTCCACTCTCCGTCCTCTCGATGAATTTAATGGCCGGTGGTGGGCTGGGTCAAAAGTGGTTGGCAAGAAGGGCTGCACCAGCGTCGCACGTTGAGATTTTTTCGGCCGCCAAGATCTGCCGGCGGCGTTCAGGTGTTCAGGCGGCGTTCACGCGAGTTCACTGCAAAGCAGCAAAGCAAAAGAAGAGCCACGGAGCATCTCACAGACACAGAGAAAGCAAACCCAAGAAGTTTCGGCCGCCTGAACGCGGCCACCTCTGGCCACAGCCCACAGGCAAGCAGCAGCGGAAGGCTGCCGCGGCCGAAGACGACTTCGAGGCGGCGTTCCGGATGTTCGACGAGGACTCCGAGGAGGACGTGATGGTGGTACAGGATCAGGTGGAGCCGACGCAGTACAGGGGCGTGCGGCGCTGGCCATGGGGCAAGTGGGCCGTCGAGATCCGTGACCCCGTCAAGGGCGTCCGCGTCTGGCTCGGCACCTTCCACTCCAGCACTCCGCCGAGGCCGCCGCGCTCGCCTACGACGACGCCGCACGCGCTATCCGCTGCGCCGGGGCCAGGCTCAACTTCCACTCCGCGCGCGACCGCCTGACCTTGTGCAGGACCACATGGGGGGCCACGGAATGGTAGAAGTAGTATGTACTGTACAAGCTGAGTTGATGGAAAAAAGTAAATACGAGCTGGTGTACCAAACCCCACATCGCGTTGGACCAATAGAATCTCGAATTGGTCCGGGAGCACATATAGCCCGGTTCTATAAATCCACTCTCACACAAGACCCAAGTAATAAAGTTAACATACAGTACAGTTTCCTCACCAAAAGAAACAGGGCAGGTTTACAATATTGTGACCCAAGTACATTCTAAAGGAACCAACAAGTTCACAGAGAAAGATGGATAATTTGAATATGTGATTCTAGGAGTAAATTAAAGCTCTGGCGTAAGGTTCCCTGGCGTAATGCCCAGGCTTAGGTCTGAACTTGATCAAATGAGATATTCTTAAACTAGTTCGACAGGATAGAACACACAGTACAATCAAATGAGCCTTGCCAAAAACTTCCAAATGAGCAAATCCATCACACTAATCACGAATCATCTAAGCACATATCCACACTACTTTGAAATCAGGACAAATACGCTGATAGAGCATCAACTAGCTGGTAGCTACAGATTTGAGTACAAAGCTGAGCTTGCCGGTGGTAAGACGGCGGTGGACATGGTGGCCATTTTGGTTGTTGCCGGTTCACCCAAGGTGATGGCGGCTGCTGTGATTAGGGTTTGACTGATAGTAGTCGTACGCCATGCTCTTCACGCCTGGCTCGATCCACGCGGTCGTTGCTCCCGCCGGCCAGTGAATCAACCTCTCTATCCGCCGGACGGCGGCGGCTTGCGAAGGGAGGGTGGGGAGGCGCGGATCCTGAAGCGGGGGCACATGGAGATGCAGTTCGGCGGCGCGGAGGAGCCAGTGAGGAGGCCGCGCGGAGGAGGAGGCAGCGAGACAGCTCGGGGAGCGGCGCGGAGGAGGCAGCACGGTGAGCGGCGAGGAGGAAGCACGGAGGAGCAGCCTTGGGCCTTTTTTGGGGGAAAAACGAAGACTGCCGCAGTGCCGCTGGAAATCGTGGGCGTGGCGTTCATGGACGGGCCACTTACGCCGCACAATTTTCGTGGCGGGCCGCAAACGCTATTTAGGCAAAAATTGGCGGGCGGCATATGCGGGCACGCGGAGTGCCGCTGCCATTTACAACCTGAAGCTCAAGCCATCCGGCGTCAAGGACAGCGGCCGTGCAGGCTCTCAAGCCCTCCGACGCACCTCACCCCTCCTCCGCTCCCTTCCCACCCGTGGACTTCCGATCCGACGACTGGGCGGCGACCTTAACAGGATGGGGCGGCGGCCAGAAACCCTAGAGTGCCCTGCCCGGCAGAAAGAGGAGAAAAATGGAGTGCGGTGCTGGGTTTGGGGAGTGGATGGGGTACCATACTGCCAGGGGCGAGAGCCCATCTCCTGAACTGGGCACGCGTCGAGTGGCACCGTCAAAAGAAGCAGCTGGAGACACATATTACCGCAGGTCCACACGAGGTTGTAAACATCAGCAGGGAATCGGCCGGGGATGAGAAGCCAACAATCTCAACAGGATTACTTATTTTATAGAATCTTCTCTTTCTTAATAGATGGTCTCATTTTGCTGATCTCATAGCGCTCCACATCACCTGATTCAGTTTTCACCTCTCTGCTTGGTTCCCAGCCGTATCTAAAAAAATTGAAGCCACCGAAGCCAGACCGGCACGAATCTCGCCAGACCGACACGCTTCAAGCCACCGATAGCCCTTGCTCGCCAGACGGAGTGGGCTGCAAACCATGCCCTGGAAAACATGGGCTGCACATCCGTGCATCAGCTCGCAAATGGGCTACGGATCCCTTCGTCTGCTATACTCGCTCGATGGTTGACTCTCCCTCTACACGTTCGTCCTCCAAAAAAATCAGCATCTGTTCGTCATCCTCCGCCGCTGCCAAAATCCCTCCTCCCAAGACTTTGTTCGTCTTCCCCCGCGACCCCCAAAATCTGTCCTCCTCCTCAGACTCTGTTCGTCTTACCACGGACCGCAAAAATCCGTCCTCCTCCCCACGAATGTGCCGCCGCGAGTTAATTTTCATCAAAACACCTAATAAATCCGAGCATTGAAGGATTGAAAACTGCTCAATGGAGCTCATAGGCCGCTGCAATTGCGTCGACCTTAAAAGAGGCCCCGCTGCCATCCGTATCCACACCAAGCACACCGGCGTGCTCGCGGTCACAATGCCAAACACCCTCAGCGCTGGTACCTACGGCTACCGGATCCTCTTTCTAATTCTACTTTATTTCGAATCTGGCAGGTTTATCTCTTGGTGGAATACGGCTCAACGTTGTACAGCGCAACACGGTTCCATTGGATTCAGTCACCTGCTACCTCAGGCCCTCTCAATTCCTGCGGATTTCTTCTCATCTACTCGCGGATATTTCTTTGGGTTTGTTGAATACTCACTCTCCAGACTAACAGCAGACTAACAGGGACACCATTGGTACCTATATTCTAACCTCCCTTAGCTTTTCTGTTGCAGTAAGCACACATAATCAGTAACCTTTCTATGATGTCAGGTGGCTTGACAGGGACCGGTAAATACACATATTTTCTCATATTCTCATACAGCTATTTCTGTAGTTCATCCTACGAATGATTTTTTTTGCGGATATTTCTGCTCTATTGGTACGAAGAATTAAACATGGATTTCCTTCATATTGTAGATACTTATCATATAGCTATTTTCGTAGTTCATTGTCGGCGACCTCGGAGGTCGTAGGCTAGACAAACCCAGATCTCCATCTGGCATAAGCCTAACCTAGATCTCTAGGGCCTACAGGGTGAGAATCGGTAACACAACAGTGACTCTACGACTCAAAGAGTAATACAAGCTCATAACTGAGCGAAGAACCAAAGTATTACAAGCAGAGGTCACTGACCTGACAATTCATCAATCAACGGAAGCGAAGTTATGCTATTCTAAATAGCAAGATAGCAAAAGGCCTAAGAGGCCAGGAGCATAACGGCGACGTCCCAGCCCATAGATTTCAGGCTGCCACCTAGGAATCCCAAGCTACTCGTCGATGTCGACCTAGAAACCTTCATTTGTTGGAGCGACTTCGTCTGAAACAAAGCATGCAAAGCTGAGTACAGGGACTCAGCAAGTCTTAGTACAACCTTTTAGCAAAGCTGGTATGCGAGGCTTTATGTGGAGCTTATTTTGCAGAAAACCAGTTTTCCTTTATACACAAGAGGGAGCAGAAGCTCGTCTACTCAGATCATTTTAAAAGGGGATAAGAGAGCGATATCTCTAGCTCTACTGATCATCATATTGAATCCACTGATATCTTCATCATATGCTGAACCTATCAACTAGGAGCACCCCCTCGATACCCTGAGGAGGGATCCTTATCACACATTGATTCCAAGTTTTACGATTAGGTTCATGTTGTCTATGATCACAGAATCCATCACCAAGTCGTCTGTAACCGTGGACACGGCTTTTCGAAAAGATTTACCCTGCAGGGGTGTACAACTTTACCCACACGCGCCGATCGAATCTTAGCGCCGTACGTTACACACTTCCTTGGTGTGCCGGCAGAGGGTGGTCGACCAAAACATTTCCCTTACTTCGCCTATTCCATGAGTCAAACTAACTGGGGAGCTCCGTCATCGTAGGTAGCCATTCTCCGAGGTGGTCCCGGTCATTGTGTGCAGGGGATCCAGTTCAATGCCTACAACATCCTTCACCCTAGCCACATCCCTGTATGATGCACCTTTGAAAACCTTTTCCACGCCTTCGCCATGCAGAATGCCAAATGGAACTCGCAAACTAATTGACTCATGGGTAAGCTAGGCAAGTTCGGGCCAAGGGGTTCCCATGGGCCCCGTGTGGCTGTACGCTCAGTCTTGGTTCCGAAGGCGAGAACCTCAGGTCCTAGTATCGGCGAGAACGAGTCAAATCACCACATACCCATGTGGCGGCCCATCCAAGCCTTTAAACATGTTTATTAACATCACTGATCTTACCACGTCATCCTGCCATACTAGGTTCAGTCGCAGCTCTGATTCATCAACCGGATGGATCAGAATTCGTCAACTAAGCATGGCTAAGCATAATCGATATAACGGCTCTAGCGATGCACACATAGCTCAAACCTAGTCTTACTGGGAGCAGTGGAGCAGAGTATTTAGGCTACAAGGATGGTAAATGCAACCCACATAGGATAACTATAACTGTCGATAAAACATATTGGAATCGAATGCAATATGTAGGAACCAGAAGTAAAAGCATTTTGAAACCATAATATGAACCAGGCTAGGGCTTGCCTTTGTCCCTGACAAACCAATATGGATCTTCGGAGATCCCATGCTTTACTTGTTCGTCGGTGGACAACTATTGAGTTGTGTCATTGTTGATCTTCATCATCTCGGGCACTTGCTCTATCGATTGTGAAGAAGCAAACACCGGAAAGGTAAAGGAACAATCAACAGATGGCATAATGCAATGCGCAGACAAGAATGATGACATGACATGTTAATTAGGTACTGAAACTAACCTTAAGACATGATCATCACTTTAATTGGGGTTCGACAGGACTAGGGTTACTAGTCCCGGAGCCTCAGAGGGGTTGATTAAGTTCTTCTAAAACAATTAGGGTTCAAAGTTGTTTAACAATGCATGATTTTGTAACCAAACTGTAGATCTCATTTTTCTGAAAATTTTGATATATTATACATATTTTTCTGATTTAAAATGAATAAGTTATGAATTTTACAAGTTTTATTCATTTTAAATCATTTCTGGAAAATCCTGGAAAATATTAAAATCCTGACAGACTGGACCCACATGTCAGGGTTTCATCCTTTTCTTAAATATTTTCGAAATTGAATAAATATCTGACAGGGGGTCCCACCTGTCAGTGTATTTTCCATTTACAGAAATAAAAGAAAATACAAAAGGGAAAAGGGGGCGGGTCCCACCGTGGTCCACCATGGTGGTCAACCACCGATGTACTGACGCCGGTGACCACACCGCGGCGGCGCTGTAGCGCACGCGCGGGGGCGCGGTGAGGGGCTTTGGACGCGCCCGGGCGATGTGAGTCTGCAGGTGGCGGTGCCGCTAGCTAAAGGTGGCCGGAACTACGCCGGCGGCGAGCTGCTGCGGTGGCGGGCGGAGGCGCACGGTGAGGTGGCGAACCAAAGGGAGAGGGAGGGGACGGAGGGCACTGGGAGGATGATGAGCTCACCCTGGAGCTGATGGAGGGGACGGCGAGGTCGGGGGAGCTCGGGAGCGACGACATCGGCATGATTGCCGGCGGCCGGACTTCAAAGGGAAGACCTCGTTGCCGTCGATTAGGGACGAGCGACATCGATTCCTTTGGCTAGGAGGGTCCTGGTGGCGTGGCGGAGCTCCTAGGATACACGCCGGAGCAAGGGGAGGCGAGGAACGGCCGGGGAGAGCGGCTGCCGGACCTAGGGTTTCAGCCGAGCCCGCGGGAAGAGGAGAACGAGGGAGAGGAAGAACAGCAGGGCAGCTAGGGTTCGTCAGTGTGGCGGCGGAAGGGGTCTTGTAGGCCGCCGGGGGCGGCGGCACACATCTTGGCGCCGGCGTCGATCGGGCGCTCGTGGCTCTGCCACCGAGCTGCATTGGGGGGAGGAAGACGATGGCAATTTTTCCAATAGCCCCCTAGGAATTTTCTAGGCTGAGATGGGGTTGAGGGTTGGGCTGTGTTGGGCTGCGCCAGAGAGAGGAGGGAAAGGGAGGGAGTTGGGCTGCGGCCCAAGACCGAGGAGGAGCTCTCTTCTCTCTTTTTCCAAAAACTGATTTCCTATTTGAATTTCAAATTCCTTTGCTGTGTTTTGAAATCTGTTTGAAACTTCAAACTATTTTGAAACTTTCAGAATAAACATGGCCTTCTTGACATAATGCAAATGTGCCACATACTGGAATTTGAAATATTAGAACATTTTGAGCATTTGAATTTGAGAGAGATTTAAACCAACATTAGGGTTTTCAAAAATTCACTTCAATGCATTTTTCTCAGGAAATCATGATGCTCATGAAATGATGCACAAACAACCCTAATCTAGTCCCGAGATTCCAAGGTAGGAATAGCGAAGGTAACAAGGACTGCACCAGTCTTCAACGATATTGTCGATACCACGACAATCTTCCTGCTTGAAGAGGTTGATCCACGACATCATGAAAGAAGTTGATCCAACACACCACGAATGAAGCGCTTCATTTTCTTCTTCCTTCGAGGTTGTTGCTCAACAGCACCTAAAGGAAAGAGGGAATGACACTGGACGGTGGATCTTTACAAAGATCGAGTATCTCATGATCAACTCATGAAAGGAGTGTTTAAAAACAACTCTTGAGCTAACAGACATGAAACACATCAAGGTAACGGAGGAGACTGAAGAAGTTTCAAATTTTTGGTAGACAATTCCTCCACGCTTGATAATATTACGAAGGACAAGGTAGCAAAGATTCGAATTTCCTTTGATACCATAACGAGACACTCTTAGATAGGGTGAATCGTAGGAGCGCAAATGATTACCAACCAGAGCAACTTTGGATTTAAAAATCATAGTCACTCTTCGGGTAATGGTACATGAAACGATTGTTGTCTAATCAAAAGGTTGGGGCCTAGATGACTGACGAATTCACACAACGTGTGAATTGATTAGAACTTCAGGTACAAACCAAAGGAAGGGGAAAAGCATTGTCGAACGACATAGCAAGGATCATCGGGAGGTGAAACTTCTTCCCACGGAGTTGTTATCACCGGAGAAATGGTTTCGAGGGATTGACCGAGAAACATTTAGCAACGTTGCTTCTAATGTTCTCATTGACGTTCTAGACACCAATAGAAGGCTTTTGAATAGCCTTCACTAGATCATCAAGTGAATGTCGGACTTCAGGATTGAAAAGACATCATAAGGGCAACTCCTAGAATAAGTCGCACAACATCCTTATGGAGAGTGGTTATTCTTGTTGTTTCAAGAGATTATGACACTAGACCTTCCGACTAGTTGTGTTAACCACGACATCAATCTTGCCGGATTTACAAAGAGACCTAGGTCATGATTCCTTGAGAAACACCAACCATCATTGCTGCTTGAGATTCAACTTAGGTTAGGTGACTGAACATGTCCGAATAGAAATTTGCAACAGTTACCAAAAAGGTAAAGTCGCTAGATTCTCAAGACATAGACTATAATGTCAACTTCCAAAAGGTTGAGCTAGATTGCGTAATCCATGTGGTTTCTATTGCCAAAATGCAATTGCGCGCATATGAACTTGCAATGTAACACAATTGAGTCCTTGTGGGGACATATTAGAAGATAATGAAGTTATTAAGCTTCTTCTCATTCTTGAACAAACCAATCACTGGCTTGGTGTGCATAGAGAAACTTTTCAAGGAATGGAGGTAACAACCTGCCATCTCTAGAATATTCCGCACATGCATAACTGACTTGCGATGATTCCTGAGGAAAGAAAATGGAACTCTACTCTAATCCACGGCGACATCTTTCAGCAAAAGCACGAGGACCAGAGAGGGTCATTTCTAACATCCAAAACACATACTTCGTGATAACACAAAGATGGTTCTTAAAAGTTTCCAACATTAATGCCAATCAATATGAACCTCTTTGGACATGGAGAAAATAAGAATGCCATCGATGGGCTCAACAACAAACTTATCAAGATACTCCAATGAGGGATTCACATGTTGCATGAATGGGGCAAAAGTATTGGTCAGACCAAAGGACATGAAGATGTATTCATGTAAAACACCATAAGTATAAACACCATCAAGATAGTCCTTAGAACTGAATTTGATTTGACGATAGCCCAAACTCAAATCAAATATGGGGAAATAGCATATCCATAAAGGAGATACTTCCTGAATTCAACACAAACAAAACTAGACATCCATGTAAGAATAATCAAATCAGATAGAGCTTTTGTCTTTCAACACTCCAAGTTGTTGTTTAAGCTCAATCAACTAGTCCAGGATATCCAGTATGGTTTCTTGGAGAAGTAGTGATTCAGAGAACCAACATACTTACGAACCTGACAACACGGTCATGTGTCAACATGGCGATACTTCTGGAAAGACAACCAGAATATCACGTACCACCGATATATCTCTAAGTTCGAGAGCGGAATCTTGCTTTACAAAGCAACTGATGTGGTCTTGAGAGCTTTGGCATGAACCTAACTCTTTGACCAAAGAAGATGCACATGAACAACGGACATGGGAGCACATTCAAACTTTGCTTAGTGATTGGTTAATAATCATGCTAAGAATGACACAAACATCCTTAGATTTCAAAGCAATAAGAATTGCTAAGAATCTTGAATGGCCACATCAATACAAACACCCCAACATTCCCAAGCACAGACAGCTCGAAGGAAGGGCGAGTAAAGATATGTAAGAGCATCACTTCATCGATAAGGCCATGAGACTTAGCACGACCTATAGATATAAAAGAGTGTGATACCCTAAGGTAGAACAGACTAGAAGATACATAAGCCTTTTAATCTGCGGATTACAACGCTTTGACCAAGTCCTAGAAATGGACGAGGTACTGGAGTTTGTTTCTCCTGGCATACCAAAGTGGAATGTCTGAACGGATGATGCGTGCAGTTAACACACGTCCGTTGGGAACCCCAAGAGGAAGGTGTGATGCAGACAGTAGCAAGTTTTCCCTCAGAAAGAAACCAAGGTTTATCGAACCAGGAGGAGCCAAGAAGCACGTTGAAGGTTGATGGCGGCGAAGTGTAGTTGAAAGTATAGAGATGGTAAACCTAGAGGGGGGGGGGGTGAATAGGTTTCTACAAATTTTAATTCTTTCTTTGCAATATTAGGCTTTGCGGAATATAAAGATGAGCCTAATGCAAACTAGGTGAAGCAACCTATATGAGGATACAACTAACTCGAGCACGAAGGCTCTCACGAGCGATTAAATCACAAGTAAGGAGTTCGGTTAGAGATAACCGATAGCACGCGGAGACGAGGATGTATTCCCGTGTTCCCTTGCTTTGCAACAAGGTACGTCACGTTTGGAGGAGTGGAGGTCCCACGAAGGATTCCCCGCGCCACGAAGGCTCACCCTATTCTCCGGAGCCTATCCCACGAAGGAATAGCTCACTCACTTGTGGTAGACTTTGAGGTAGCCTCCAAACCTTCACAATCTTGCCCGGAGCAAATCCACAGCCCGGATGCTTCTGGACTCCTCTTGCCTACCTAGGGTTTCCAAGGAACCCTAGGAAGCAAGCTTCTCAATGAATACAAGGGGGAATGAGATTTGGCTTGGTAGAACGGTAGATCGGGTCCTCCTCTAATGATTCCCCGGAGGGATTTGAGTTTGGGTGGAGGAGAAGGGAGATCTGAGGCTTTTGGTGTTTCTAGCAATGGAGTAAGAGAGAGAGAGAGCTCAAGAACAGCTTGTAGTGTAGTGCCTAACTGTTCAGAGGTAGGAGAAGACCTATTTATAGTGTTCTTCGAAATACGGCCGTTGGTCACTTGCCACATCAGCAGATTCTTCGAGAAACCCGGTCAACCGGATTTGGCGCCGGACAGCCGGTCCACAGCCCGGTCAGACCGGGCCACAGACCGGGCCGGCCGGTTTCCAACCGGAGCTGGGACCGGGACTTGACCGGGCAGGCTTCTGGGCTTACTGGATGTCGCCCGGATGTCACAGGCGCAGAATCCGGTTGCTGACCGGGCCGCTCGGTCTGGTGCCCGGTCAGACCGGGCCGTGGACCGGAGCAGCCGGTTCGAAACCGGGCTGGTGACCGGACGCACACCGGAGAGCTTCTCTTCTTTACTGGAAGTTGCCCGGATGGCACCGGTTACTGGTCCGGTTGGTGACCGGGCTGCCCGGTGCCGGGCCGGTCCGACCGGATCTGTGACCGGCCAGCTCGAAAAACTAGCTGATTTTTCGTCGAATTGGGGGGGTCTCCCGTTGCCTTTTGTTCCATTGCTACACCATCATACCTCTTTGGCTAATACCTGAAAGTCATCTTGTAGGCATGTATTAGTCCAAATACTCTAGCACGGTGTCATAGATACCAAAATAATGGATAAGGGTAAAATACCCTTACAATCTCCCCCTTTTTGGTATACGATGACAAACCGAGCTAGAGTAACACATAGATATTATGATAAGCTCTAAACCTTGATTCCATATAAGATATTACGACAGCTCCCCCATAATGTGTGCACTTGGAGAATTTGCGTTTGAATGCAAAGTGCACCATTTGTGGAATATGAGAAGCTCCCCCAATATCTTTAGGAAACAAGCATGGTATGGACAAGTATATCAACATATATAAGCATAAAGCATGATTATCCATAAAGCATGATTATCCTAACATAGAATAGCACACATAATAGTCGTCCATACATATCCATACATGAATTATTCAAAGTAGCAAATGGTTCTTGAGAAATCAAAGCAAATACGCACAAGCCATATAAAATCCAAATAAAGCAACTCCCATGGCTTGTGACAACCAAAGAACCCCGTGATTCTAGACTCTACTCTCTTCTCCCCCTTTGGCATCGGAACACCAAAAAGGCGAAGAAAAAAAAAGGAGAGATGCTAGCGTCCCATCAATAGAACTCGTGCCCCGCGGATGGAGAGCTGCCATCACCATCCCCATCGTCATCCTCTTCATCATCATCCTCTTCATCATCATCCTCATTACCGTTATCATCCTCTTCATCATCATCATCAGCAGGAGGTGCATGAGCAAATCTAGGAGTAGGACCACCAAAGTACAGAGAAGGATCAAAGTTCTGGAACATCTCATCAGTGAGAAGAGGCATCTCCCAGTCTGGTGCATGGACAGGCTCCAACTCAGGGCCAGGAGGAGGGATAGGCACATTCCTAGCAGCCATGAACTCATTTTGGCGCCTCCTTGTCTCTTGGTTCAAAGAGAGACTTTGATGTGCAACATCATTTGTATTTTTGCACATCTGCCATAAGCGAGAGAAGAACCGTGCGACACCACGCTGTGGGCGACGAGAGGAGCTGGAGCTAGCATGGTCATGGCGTGCCTTGGACCGGCACTCAGAAGGCATCATTTCAGGAACATCCGGGTTATCACCTTGGGCAGGTATTTTGAACGCTTCCATCCTGACCCGCTCACCTAATGTATTGAGAGGTGCGGGCACAACCTTGTTGATGAGCAGCTAAACGTACTGGGCAAGATTAGGAGTCAACCTCTCGCGAACACAGCGTCGTAACTCGCAGTAGATGAGATCACAGCCATCAATAGGTTGCCGGTGCTCAGGGAGACAGTAGTACATCAAGTTCAGATGATAAGCACGGCATTCACTTGTATCGCCGGACTTGCTGATGAGAGTCTCACGGAAGAGCTTGGCAAGTAAGAGGTAGGAGTAGTACATCCCGGAGATGGTGGGAGGTCCAGGTGTGGGTTCCGGCGGATAGCAACCAGCAATGTCCCCACGGTTGAACTTCTGCTGAGAATATATCTTAAAGCCAGAAGTACGCCCTCCACCAAACCCCAAGGCTTCACAGAAATCAAGATAGTTGAAGTGTATTTCTGTTTGCCAGTCATCCAAGTCATAGTCCGAGCTGCATCATCATGGAAAAAGACTGTGCAGTGGAACTGTCTCACCAAGGTTGGACAATAGCACCCATCAGTAGGTGTCAAGCACATAAGATCATACAACCCCATCCTCCTCAAGGTCGCAACCACAAAGCGAAACTTGGTGGCTTCATACATTCCAATGACATCCTTGATGGCCTTGGGCATAACAATGGTGCCTTTCTTCATGTGCTCGCGGGAGTCATAGAAGTCATCCCACATGACTTGCTGTGTGTTGGTCCAGAAAAATTGATCTCCCCCTGTGTAAGTGGGTTCCTCAAAGCGATAGGGGTTGGACTCTCTGAGTCTTCTCCATGCCCCAATATGCACATTACCAACATGGAAATCTGGCAGTACCTCATCACCATCCTGTGCTGCCTCTTTATCTTTCCTCTTATTGGCAGATTTCTTGATTCGGCCTCCAGTTGAGCTGCCACCCGTAGTCTGAGGAGCACGACCAGTGGAGCACCGTGGTGGAACCCCGGAGCGCCTCCCTCTCTTGGCAACATGGCCAGGGTCCGCATCAGTCCATTCATCACCTGTGAATCAGCATAATAGGGAGAGGATAGCAAAGAGGTAAGTGTACATGTCATCAGCATATGTGAGGAAGCCAAAAGCATAGCCTATATTCAAGTGTCTCGACGAGATCATGCGAAAAAGCTGGGCGAGCCGGCGCAGGAGCCGGTCCGACCGGACGACAGACCGGACGAGCCGGTTGGCCATCCGGTTGACCGGGCTGTGCGCCGGACCAGCCGGTCGAGAGACCGGTCGACCGGGATGTGAACCGGGTCATGCTGAGTTGTGATGTTTGCCCACAAATTCGACATAAAATCATGCAAAACTCACAAACTTGAACATAGATTATACCAGGAGAGTGAACAATGTGCATAGGAGGGGTGTGACACTCTAGGAGGCAAGAGGACTTACTAACCCTAACCCTAACCCTAACCCTAACTTTTCTCAACTTTCCTCAACAATGGGCAATGGGTGAGGGAAAGCAAGAGGGAGAGGGATAGGGAGAAAGATTTACCCGAAGACATTGTCCTCTTGGCCCAAGTGAGCAAGAGGAACTCGTGAAGAAGGCTTGAGGACCAAATCCCTACGATCTCCCAAACGAGCTTGAGAGGGACCAAATCCTTTGGTGAAGATGCTTGAGAGATCCCGATCTATGGTTGTGTGAAGTTTGGGGAGAATCTAGTGGTGGGAAGTGCCTAGGGTGTGGTGGAGATGGTGGAGGCGGCGGCCATGGAGGTTTGAGAGGTGGGGGATAATGAGGAAGAAGATCCCCAAGGGGTATCCTCTTCAAAACATAACAGCCCGCACGGCCGGTCGGGCGCCCGGTCGACCGGGCCAGTGACCGGACGGTCCGGCGCACAGGCCGGTCCGACCGGGCCAGTGACCGGCCAGAGTCAATTTTCCCAAAAATGTGTCAATTTTCCCAAAAATGTGTCATTTTGCCTCGTTTTGCCCCTATTCTTTGTGTAAATGTGTGTGAGTGCTCATATGATGACATGTACATATAGATAGATAGATGATGATGAGATGAGCATAGACATGGGATTGGAAAACACAAAGTTCTCTAGGCATACCCATTGGAGTGAAAATGCAAACAAGATACAAATAGCTACAATGGGCATGATTCGAAGTATATCAAGAATCATAAGAGCATTTTGAAATAGTTTTTGCAATAAGATCATTTGGCCTTATATAGTCAAATCAAGTTGTAATGAAGGCTCAATGAGGGGCGGGGGATTACTCCCCCTATGTGAAAGCGCAAATGTCATGAGACCTCGAAGAGACATGCTTGGGTCCATATAATGACATTGGGTCTATTTATGTTGCACACATAGGTATGCATCATACCAAGATATGGTAGAATGACTATCCCCATATGTGCTATGCCTCTAAGCTAGATAGCAAGATAAATGCAAGAATATAGTGCAAGAAGTTAATCAATCCAAGTTTTTAGGATCAAGAATACCAAGTTCTCCTCTCAAGTTAACAAAGCGGGCTTCATCCAAAGGCTTAGTGAAAATATCCGCCAATTGGTAGGTTGTTCCCACATGAGTGAGATCAATATCCTTATTGGCAACATGATCACGTAGGAAGTGATGGCAAATGTCAATATGTTTGGTGCGACAATGTTGAACCGGGTTGTTGGCGATCTTTATTGCACTTTCATTGTCACAAAGAAGAGGCACCGTACCAAGAGACACACCATAGTATTTCAAGGTTTGCTTCATCCATAACAATTGAGTGCAACAAGATGCCGCGGATATGTATTCGGCTTCGGCGGTGGATAGGGCGGTGGAGTTTTGTTTCTTGGATGACCAACTCACCAATGACCGGCCAATAAATTGGCAAGCCCCGGAGGTAGACTTCCGATCAACCTTATCACCGGCCCAATCGGAATCCGAATAGCCAATGAGTTCAAAGGTTGACCCCTTTGGATACCATAGCCCGAGAGTAGGAGTGAGAACAAGGTATCTTAGTATCCGTTTGACCGCCACTAAATGGCTCTCCTTGGGAGCGGATTGAAAACGAGCACACATCCCTACACTTAGCATGATATCCGGCCTAGAGGCACAAAGGTAGAGCAAGGATCCTATCATGGAGCGGTATACCTTTATGTCCACATCCTTCTCACCGTCACATGAACCAAGTTGCCCCTTTACGGGCATGGGTGTCTTCATTGGACTTGCATTGGTCATGTTGAATTTCTTGAGCATGTCCTTCACATACTTTTCTTGAGAGATGAAGGTGCCTTTTGCAAGTTGCCTCACTTGGAAGCCTAGAAAGAACTTCAACTCTCCCATCATGGACATCTCAAATTTCCTAGTCATCAATAGCTCAAAAGCTTTGTTATGATTGGGGTTAGTTCCACCAAAAATAATATCATCAACATATATTTGACATATAAAGAGGCCACCCCCTTTAACCCGCTTGGTGAAAAGGGTGGAATCGACCGTACCCATGCAAAACCCATCATGTAGTAAGAAATCCCTAAGGAACTCATACCAAGCACGTGGAGCTTGCTTGAGACCGTAGAGTGCCTTATGGAGTAAATACACGTGGTTGGGTCGGCATGGGTCTTCGAAACCCGGGGTTGAGCCACATATGCGGTTTCTTTTAGGGGACCATTCAAAAATGCACTTTTCACATCCATTTGATATAATTTGAAATTGTGGAAAGATGCAAATGCAAGCAAAAGACGAATAGCTTCAAGACGGGCTACCGGCGCAAAGGTATCCTCAAAATCCATACCTTCTATTTGGGCAAACCCTTGCGCCACTAACCTTGCTTTGTTTCGTATAACAATGCCATTCTCATCTTGCTTGTTCTTGAATACCCATTTGGTCCCAATGACATTGATGCGATGATCCTTGGGTCTCTCAACTAGAGACCATACTTCATTACGAGTGAAACACTCCAATTCTTCTTGCATGGCAATTACCCAATCCGGATCGACCAAGGCTTCATGTACCTTAAGTGGTTCAAACTAGACACAAAAGCATGATGTTGACAATAAGTGATAAGTAATGCATGGTGTCTACGAGTTACCACTCCTCTTGAGATGCTACCAAGGACTTGATCCACTTTCATGTCACTTGCCCTTGTAGCGGCCTTGATCTTCCGAACGGTTCCTTCATGATCAATGAATTCATCTCTTGCTAGTACTTGATCATGAGGGACCACTTGAGCTTGATCATGAGTTGAGGATGTTTCTTGATCGTCATCATGATCTTGCTCCATGGAATGAGGGTCTTCTTCTTGTTCTTCGGATTGAGACTCATCTTGAGTGGAGGGTGGTTCTTGAGTTGCACTTGATGGTTCGGCTTGAGTTGAGCTAGGCTCTACTTGTGGCGTGCTTGAGACATCTATTCCATCATCTTGATCATCATTATGAACCTCCATGGGCCGGATGTGTCCAATGCCCATATGCTTGATGGCACTAGATGGATCAACATCATTACCTGCAACACATGGAACAACTTGCTCCACTTGGGAGCCATTATCCTCCAAGAACACCACGTCACAAGATACTTCAATAGTCCCGGAGGACCGGTTGTAGTATCTATAGGCGTGAGAGTTCTCCGCATATCCAACAAATATACCCTCTATGGTTCTAGTTTCAAATTTACCGAGCTTTCCTTTGTTGTTCTTAACAAGGCATTTGCATCCAAAGACACGAATATACATGACATTAGGCTTGTTACCGGTAAGGAGCTCGTATGGGGTTTTGTTGTGGAGGGGACGGAGGAAGAGCCGGTTGGAGTAGTGGACGGCCGTAGAGATGGCTTCTCCCCAAAAGTTGTGGGGTGAGTTGAATTCACTCAACATGGTTCTTGCCATCTCAATGATAGTCCGGTTCTTCCTTTCAACAACGCCGTTTTGTTGAGGGGTGTATGGCGCCGAAAACTCATGCTTGATGCCCTCATCATCCACAAACTCTTGCATTGTGTAGTTCTTGAACTCGGTGCCATTGTCGGTCCTAATTGCCTTGATCTCGGATTCATACATACGTTGAGCTTTCTTGGCGAAGGTGATGAACTCTCTATGGGTCTCGTCCTTAGACTTAAGGAGAAAGACCCAAGAGTATCTTGAGTAATCATCAACAATGACAAGTCCATACTTGCTTCCACCAAGAGTATCATAGTGTGATGGCCCAAAGAGGTCCAAATGAAGGAGCTCCAAAGGCCTAGATGTGGTAACAATACTCTTGATGGGATGCTTCTTCTTGAGTTGCTTTCCGGCTACACATGCACTACAAACACGATCTTTCTCAAAAGAAACACCGGTTAGTCCCACAATATGCTCACCCTTTAGGAGTTGTTTAAGATTCCTCATGTTAACATGACCAAGGCGGCGATGCCACAACCATCCTTCGTCATGCTTGGCCGCCATTAGACATGTGGAGAAGGAGGGGCTCTCTTTCGAGAGGTCAACCACATAAAGGTTGTTCTCCACAAATCCAACAAGGACCAATTTGAGATTGTCACTCCTAAAGACTTGCACATAATATTTAGTGAAATATGAACTGTACCCGGCATCGGCAAGATGATATATAGAAAGTAAGTTATAGCCAAGGTGTTCAACAAGCATAACCGTCTCAAGGCACAAGTCCTTAGAGATTGCTACCTTGCCATACCCAAGTACCTTTCCCTTTGAGTTGTCACCAAAGGTAATGCTTGACTTCTTGTGGATATCTTCAATGAATTGATCAAGCACACCTTTTCCTCCGGTCATATGATTGGTGCATCCACTATCAAACACCCATTTTGGACCACCGGAGGAATACCCCTACAAAATCAAGTAGAGGATTTAGGAACCCATCGATTAATGGGTTCCCTTGCAATGGCAACAATATCTTTTGGTACCCAAATTGAGTACTCTCTATAAGCATAGCCATTAGGAGGGCCAACATAGTTAGCATAGACATCACCATAATAATCAACAAATAATGCATAGTGATCGTTTGGCCCCGTGTGGGCACCACTAGTGGCTTTGCCCTTTGAGGCTTTGCCATTGTTAGTGACCTTCTTGTTCTTATCTTGAGCGGGTTTCTCCTTCTTGTAGTTGTTCTTCTTGTGGGACTTGGGAGTATATCCAAGTCCATACTTTTGATTGTTTGACCTTTGCTTACTCAAGAGGTCATCCAATCCCATCTTGTTCTTGGCGGTGGTGAACTTTGCAAGTTCCTTTGTTAGCCTAACATTTTCCTCAAGAATAGATGCTTGCTCACAAGAAGATTCATTAGGATGATAGTCAAGACCATATTTGGTCACCAAGGACTCAAGATATGCATTGGTCTCAACATGCAAAGAAAGTTCCTCTTGTAAACGAACATGTTCCTCAACAAGTTTAGCATGCTCACTAGTAAAGGAAATGGAGGGACAAGCAAGCTTTTCAACATCAATGGAATCCTTCATTGATCCAAGAGCCTTTTTGTAGGATTCTTGAAGTAGATCATGATTCTCTCCAAGTTTCTTGAGCTCATCCTTGACAAGCTTGTTAGCTCTTTCAAGGTGGTCAAGATCCCTAGTGAGAGAAGCATGAGCAACTTCAAGTTCCTCCTTTGAAGCATTGAGCTCTTGGGTCAATAATTGAGCCCTATCAATAGTTTCTAGGTCCTTAACTTTATCAAGTTCATAAGTTTCAATTTGTTGCTTAAGGCCTTGAGATATGCACCTTTCGGTTTTTAGCTCTTGTCTTAGGAGATCGAATCTCCGTTCCTTCTCATTCAATTGATATTCTAATTCCTCAATGGACTCATCCTTTTCTTTGAGTGAGTCCATCAAGAAATCAAACTTGACAAGAGCTTCACCACGAAGGGTGCATCTAACATCATAGAGTTCCTTAAGCATAATTAATTCTTCTTGATCTTCGTTTTCATCATCAAGAACACTAGATAGGGAAGGTGGAGGTTCCATTACCTTGGTTTCCCTTGCCATAAGACAAGAGCCAATGATTGGAGAGGAGAGAGAGTCA
This sequence comes from Lolium perenne, assembly GCF_019359855.2. NCBI lineage: Eukaryota > Viridiplantae > Streptophyta > Magnoliopsida > Poales > Poaceae > Lolium > Lolium perenne. Next base: position 100,327,554 of record NC_067245.2, read on the forward strand.
TCGGAGTCATCATCTTGAGTTGTTCTTGCCATGAAGGAAGAGCCAACATCATTCTCCGTGGAGTAATCTTTGGAGTAGTCATATGTGAAGAGTGACCCGGGCTTAGAGTAAGCTAAACCGGCCACTCCGGCCTCCTTCTCCTCATCTTCCTCTTCTTCATCGGACAAGTACTCGGCCCCAACAAAAGCTCTTCCCTTGTTGTTCTTGTACGATCGTTGATTGGGTTCGGCTTCAATCTTGGCTTGACCCCTTTGATGAACTTTGGCTTGTCTACCCTTTTCTCATAAGGGCACTCATTTGCAAAGTGGTTATCTTCATCACAATTGTAGCAAGTTCTCTTCTTCTTCTTGTCATTGAGGAGCATTGGGAACTTTGCCTTGTACTTCTTGGCAAAGAAAGCAAAGTCGGTAGCAATGTCACTAGTTGAAGTCATCTCTTCATCTTCTCCAATCTCATAGTCTTCTTTGCTTTCATGGTCGGCTCTAGCTTTGAGAGCAAGGTTGTGTGACGCTTCATGGTTGTGTGAGGCTTCATCAACACGGTTCATTGCCTTGAGCCTCTTTCCGGCTTTGGCCATGCTTTCATTGGCGGCCACATAGGAGACTAGATCATCGGAGTTGAGATCGGCACTCTTGGTCATGATTTGCAAGTTGAGTCCAAGGTTGGTGTCTTCTTGTTTGACGGCAATCATAGCAATGACCTTGGATTTTATGAAGGCTTCGTTCATCTCAAATCCGTCATTATACTTCTCAACACCAAGTCCCTTGACCCTTACTTTCAGAGCACCAAGCCTAGCATAGGCATCAAATATGGATTCTCCATCTCGAATCATGAATTGGTAGGCCTCTTGCTTTGCGGTCTCATAGAGAGCTGATTGGATCAAATCGGTTCCCTCTTGGAGTACTACGATCCGATCCCACAACTCTTTAGCGGAGACAATGTCATCGACTTGATCAAGAAGCTTGCGGTTGATGCCACTTCTAATCTTGTCACGTGCGGATGCATTGAGTTGACGGTTGTAGAACTCGGTGGAGGTCAACCGAGTAGGATCTTGTGGCTCCCGATGTCCATGAACAATGAGCTCCCATAGCTCCACACTGCAGCTGCGAATATGAGATTCCATAGCAGATTTCCAATGTGGAAAGTGAGTTCCATCGTAATGGGGAATGGTCCCACTATGGTTTATATGAGGCATGGGTGAAGTGTTTCTAGGATAGTCATGGTTAACATCATGGTAGGATTCCTTAGAGGCCGAAGCCCCACTAGAAGTTCCACCCGCAGTTAGGTTCTTAAGCATGGCAGTCATTTCTGCCATTTGGTTTTGTAGCTCATCCTCCTTTTTCTTCTTCTCGGCCTCATATGCCAAGAATCTAGATTTCATCTCTTTAACCGAAAGGTTAGAGTCTTCATCTAGACCCTCGAAGAGTTTATCCATCTCACTCTTAAGGCGGTGAAGCCCTTAATAAGAGTCCAGGCTCTGATACCAATTGAAAGTATAGAGATGGTAAACCTAGAGGGGGGGGTGAATAGGTTTCTACAAATTTTAATTCTTTCTTTGCAATATTAGGCTTTGCGGAATATAAAGATGAGCCTAATGCAAACTAGGTGAAGCAACCTATATGAGGATACAACTAACTCGAGCACGAAGGCTCTCACAGGCAGTTAAATCACAAGTAAGGAGTTCGGTTAGAGATAACCGATAGCACGCGGAGACGAGGATGTATTCCCGTGTTCCCTTGCTTTGCAACAAGGTACGTCACGTTTGGAGGAGTGGAGGTCCCACGAAGGATTCCCCGCGCCGCGAAGGCTCACCCTATTCTCCGGAGCCTATCCCACGAAGGAATAGCTCACTCACTTGTGGTAGACTTTGAGGTAGCCTCCAAACCTTCACAATCTTGCCCGGAGCAAATCCACAGCCCGGATGCTTCCGGACTCCTCTTGCCTACCTAGGGTTTCCAAGGAACCCTAGGAAGCAAGCTTCTCAATGAATACAAGGGGGAATGAGATTTGGCTTGGTAGAACGGTAGATCGGGTCCTCCTCTAATGATTCCCCGGAGGGATTTGAGTTTGGGTGGAGGAGGAGGGAGATCTGAGGCTTTTGGTGTTTCTAGCAATGGAGTAAGAGAGAGAGAGAGCTCAAGAACAGCTTGTAGTGTAGTGCCTAACTGTTCAGAGGTAGGAGAAGACCTATTTATAGTGTTCTTCGAAATACGGCCGTTGGTCACTTGCCACATCAGCAGATTCTTTGAGAAACCCGGTCAACCGGATTTGGCGCCGGACAGCCGGTCCACAGCCCGATCGAGCCACGACCTGGGCCGCCGGCCGGTTTCCAACCGGAGCTGGGACCGGGACTTGACCGGGCAGGCTTCTGGGCTTACTGGATGTCGCCTGGATGTCACAGGCGCAGAATCCGATTGCTGACCGGGCCGCTCGGTCTGGTGCCCGGTCAGACCGGGCCGTGGACCGGAGCAGCCGGTTCGAAACCGGGCTGGTGACCGGACGCACACCGGAGAGCTTCTCTTCTTTACTGGAAGTTGCCCGGATGGCACCGGTTCTGGGTCCGGTTGGTGACCGGGCTGCCCGGTGCCAGGGCCGGTCCGACCGGATCTGTGACCGGCCAGGCTCAGAAAAACTAGCTGATTTTTCGTCGAATTGGGGGGGTCTCCCGTTGCCTTTTGTTCCATTGCTACACCATCATACCTCTTTGGCTAATACCTGAAAGTCATCTTGTAGGCATGTATTAGTCCAAATACTCTAGCACGGTGTCATATATACCAAAATAATGGATAAGGGTAAAATACCCTTACAGTAGTGCGCCGCAACACCAGGGATTCCGACGCCAATGTGGAACCTGCACAACACAACCAAAGTACTTTGCCCCAACGTAACAGTGAGGTTGTCAATCTCACCGGCTTGCTGTGAACAAAGGATTAACCGTATTGTGTGGAAGATGATTGTTTGCGAAGAACAGTAAAGAACAATTGTAGTAGATTGTATTTCAGATGTAAAGAATAGGACCGGGGTCCACAGTTCACTAGCGGTGTCTCTCCCATAAGATAAATAGCATGTTGGGTGAACAAATTACAGTTGGGCAATTGACAAATAAAGAAGGCATAACAATGCACATATATATATCATGATGAGTACTATGAGATTTAATCAGGGCATTACGACAAAGTACATAGACCGCCATCCAGCATGCATCTATGCCTAAAAAGTCCACCTTCAGGTTATCATCCGAACCCCCTCCAGTATTAAGTTGTAAACAACAGACAATTGCATTAAGTATGGTGCGTAATGTAATCAACACAAATATCCTTAGACAAAGCATCGATGTTTTATCCCTAGTGGCAACAGCACATCCACAACCTTAGAACTTACTGTCACTGTCCCAGATTTAATGGAGGCAAGAACCCACTATCGAGCATTAATACTCCCTCTTGGAGTCACAATTATCAACTTGGCCAGAGCCTCTACTAGCAACGGAGAGCATGCAAGAACATAAATAACATATATGATAGATTGATAATCAACTTGACATAGTATTCAATATTCATCGGATCCCAACAAACACAACATGTAGGATTACAAATAAACGATCTTGATCATGATAGGCAGCTCACAAGATCGAACATGATAGCACAATGAGGAGAAGACGACCATCTAGCTACTGCTATGGACCCATAGTCCAGGGGTGAACTACTCACACATCGATCTGGAGGCGATCATGGCGATGAAGAGACCTCCGGGAGATGATTCCCCTCTCCGGCAGGGTACCGGAGGCGATCTCCTGAATCCCCCGAGATGGGATTGGCGGCGGCGGCGTCTCAGTAAGGTTTTCCGTATCGTGGCTCTCGGTACTGGGGGTTTCGCGACGGAGGCTTTAAGTAGGCGGAAGGGCAGGTCAGGGGGCCACACGAGGGCCCCACACAACAGGCCGGCGCGGCCAAAGGCCAGGCCGCGCCGCCCTAGTGTGGCATCGCCTCGCGGCCCCACTTCGTAAGTCCTCCGGTCTTCTGGAAGCTTCGTGGAAAAATAGGCCCCTGGGCGTTGATTTCGTCCAATTCCGAGAATATATCCTTACTAGGATTTCTGAAACCAAAAACAGCAGAAAACAACAATTGGCTCTTCGGCATCTCGTCAATAGGTTAGTGCCAAAAAATGCATAATAATGACATATAATGTGTATAAAACATGTGAGTATCATCATAAAAGTAGCATGGAACATAAGAAATTATAGATACGTTTAGGACGTATCAACGGACCATAAGAGTAACATGCACTGGAAGACACCAATGCACATTTACAACTTGGCTGCTAACTAGCAGACAAAGGTCGGAAAGAAACTAGAGAGGAGGAACATGATGAGAATTTGAAAATCCTGAGATGTGGATGCACAAGATAGCACTCTTGCGAAACTCATGCTGAAAAGGGAGGTGTGGCAGAGTTACAGACATAGATATGAGACTCATAAGGAGCACTCTTGTCGTGATCCATTTGGTTCCATGAAAGAACCTCTGCCATAGCTAATGGTAGGGAAAGAACTTCTATTGCCGCAATTCAATCACAACAATGACCACAAGCTCGAAGGCTAGATGGATTTCAAAGTTACCCGTCCTGATGTATGGCTTGACCATGGACAACAGGGATCAACGGAATGGATCTTGTGTTAAAGGTCAGCATCATGTACTAAGGTTCAAAAGAACCCAGCACAATCCGGGACCTTCGGTTCAAGTCCAAGCTAGAGTTAAAATATGGAGAAAGGAGTAACTACTATCTGAGTGACATAAAGGACACTACGAGGTAGTAATCACAAGGTAACTTTCGAGAGGCCATACCTAGCTTCAGAAGTAACCAAGCAAAAAGGAAAGGAGGCGTCAAAGGTGAAAGGAAACCTCGAAGCCTAGAACAGAATGATGTGGAAGCCACAAAATAGAGAGATCATGATGGAAGGAGATCTCACTGTCGAAATGAAACAAAGAGATAATGAAGAACACACAAGAGTTTAGAGAACTCAACACTAGGTCAACTGGTTAAGAAACGACCTGCTACTAAAGCACCTAAGTTTTGAAAGACCAGAAGAGATGGTAAAACTTTTTCAAATCAACACAAGGTAAGGTGTGACACTGAATTAGAGCGATACCAGATAAGGAGTAAAAAGAATCCTAATCAGATTTTCGCAAGTACTTTTTAGATTTCAAATAGTTTTCACAAACACTAGACTCAACATCGACCAATAGAAAGGGTTTCCTATAGGCAGTCCTGCTCTGATACCAAAACCTGTCGGCGACCTCGGAGGTCGTAGGCTAGACAAACCCAGATCTCCATCTGGCATAAGCCTAACCTAGATCTCTAGGGCCTACAGGGTGAGAATCGGTAACACAACAGTGACTCTACGACTCAAAGAGTAATACAAGCTCATAACTGAGCGAAGAACCAAAGTATTACAAGCAGAGGTCACTGACCTGACAATTCATCAATCAACAGAAGCGAAGTTATGCTATTCTAAATAGCAAGATAGCAAAAGGCCTAAGAGGCCAGGAGCATAACGGCGACGTCCCAGCCCATAGATTCCAGGCTGCCACCTGGGAATCCCAAGCTACTCGTCGATGTCGACCTAGAAACCTTCATTTGTTGGAGCGACTTCGTCTGAAACAAAGCATGCAAAGATGAGTACAGGGACTCAGCAAGACTTAGTACAACCTTTTAGCAAAGCTGGTATGCGAGGCTTTATGTGGAGCTTATTTTGCAGAAAGCCAGTTTTCCTTTATAAACAAGAGGGAGCAGAAGCTCGTCTACTCAGATCATTTTAAAAGGGGATAAGAGAGCGATATCTCTAGCTCTACTGATCATCATATTGAATCCACCGATATCTTCATCATATGCTGAACCTATCAACTAGGAGCACCCCCTCGATACACTGAGGAGGGATCCTTATCACACATTGATTCCAAGTTTTACGATTAGGTTCATGTTGTCTATGATCACAGAATCCATCACCAAGTCGTCTGTAACCGTGGACACGACTTTTCGAAAAGATTTACCCTGCAGGGGTGTACAACTTTACCCACACGCGCCGACCGACTCTTAGCGCCGTACGTTACACACTTCCTTGGTGTGCCGGCAGAGGGTGGTCGACCAAAACCTTTCCCTTACTTCGCCTATTCCATGAGTCAAACTAACTGGGGAGCTCCGTCATCGTAGGTAGCCATTCTCCGAGGCGGTCCCGGTCATTGTGTGCAGGGGATCCAGTTCAATGCCTACAACATCCTTCACCCTAGCCACATCCCTGTATGATGCACCTTTGAAAACCTTTTCCACGCCATCGCCATGCAGAATGCCAAATGGAACTCGCAAACTAATTGACTCATGGGTAAGCTAGGGAAGTTCGGGCCAAGGGGTTCCCATGGGCCCCGTGTGGCTGTACGCTCAGTCTTGGTTCCGAAGGCGAGAACCTCAGGTCCTAGTATCGGCGAGAACGAGTCAAATCACCACATACCCATGTGGCGGTCCATCCAAGCCTTTAAACATGTTTATTAACATCACTGATCTTACCACGTCATCCTGCCATACTAGGTTCAGTCGTAGCTCTGATTCATCAACCGGATGGATCAGAATTCGTCAACTAAGCATGGCTAAGCATAATCGATATAACGGCTCTAGCGATGCACACATAGCTCAAACCTAGTCTTGCTGGGAGCAGTGGAGCAGAGTATTTAGGCTACAAGGATGGTAAATACAACCCACATAGGATAACTATAACTGCCGATAAAACATATTGGAATCGAATGCAATATGTAGAAACCAGAAGTAAAAGCATTTTGAAACCATAATATGAACCAGGCTAGGGCTTGCCTTTGTCCCTGACAAACCAATATGGATCTTCGGAGATCCCATGCTTTACTTGTTCGTCGGTGGACAACTATTGAGTTGTGTCATTGTTGATCTTCATCGTCTCGGGCACTTGCTCTATCGATCGCAAAGAAGCAAACACCGGAAAGGTAAAGGAACAATCAACACATGGTATAATGCAATGCGCAGACAAGAATGATGACATGACATGTTAATTAGGTACTGAAACTAACCTTAAGACATGATCATCACTTTAATTGGGGTTCGACGGGACTAGGGTTACTAGTTCCAGAGCCTCAGAGGGGTTGATTAAGTTCTTCTAAAAAAACTAGGGTTCAAAGTTGTTTAACAATGCATGATTTTGTAACCAAATTGTAGATCTCATTTTTCTAAATTTTTTGATATATTATACATATTTTTCTGATTTAAAATGAATAAGTTATGAATTTTACAAGTTTTATTCATTTTAAATCATTTCTGGAAAATCCTGGAAAATATTAAAATCCTGACAGACTGGACCCACATGTCAGGGTTTTATCCTTTTCTTAAATATTTTCGAAATTGAATAAATATCTGACAGGGGGTCCCACCGGCCTGTCAGTGTATTTTCCATTTACAGAAATAAAAGAAAATACAAAAGGGAAAAGGGGGCGGGTCCCACCGTGGTCCACCATGGTGGTCAACCACCGGTGTACTGCCGCTGGTGACCACACCGCGGCGGCGCTGTAGCGCACGCGTGGGGGCGCGGTGAGGCGCTTTGGACGCGCCCGGGCGAGGTGAGTCTGCAGGTGGCGGTGCCGCTAGCTAGGGGTGGCCGGAACTACGCTGGCGGCGAGCTGCTGCGGCGGCGGGCGGAGGCGCACGGTGAGGTGGCGAACCAAAGGGAGAGGGAGGGGACGGAGGGCACTGGGAGGATGATGAGCTCACCCTGGAGCTGATGGAGGGGACGGCGAGGTCGGGGGAGCTCGGGAGCGACGGCATCGGCATGATTGCCGGCGGCCGGACTTCAAAGGGAAGACCTCGTTGCCGTCGATTAGGGACGAGCGGCATCGATTCCTTCGGCTAGGAGGGTCCTGGCGGCGTGGCGGAGCTCCTAGGCTACACGCCGGAGCAAGGGGAGGCGAGGAACGGCCGGGGAGAGCGGCTGCCGGACCTAGGGTTTCAACCGAGCCCGCGGGAAGAGGAGAACGAGGGAGAGGAAGAACAGCAGGGCAGCTAGGGTTCGTCAGTGTGGCGGCGGAGGGGGTCTTGTAGGCCGCCGGGGGTGGCGGCACACATCTTGGCGCCGGCGTCGATCAGGCGCTCGTGGCTCTGCCACCGAGCTGCATTGGGGGGAGGAAGACGATGGCAATTTTTCCAATAGCCCCCTAGGGATTTCTGGGCTGAGATGGGGTTGAGGGTTGGGCTGCTGCTGGGCTGTGTTGGGCTGCGCCAGAGAGAGGAGGGAAAGGGAGGGAGTTGGGCTGCGGCCCAAGACTGAGGAGGAGCTCTCTTCTCTCTTTTTCCAAAAACTGATTTCCTATTTGAATTTCAAATTCCTTTGCTGTGTTTTGAAATCTGTTTGAAACTTCAAACTGTTTTGAAACTTTGAGAATAAACATGGCCTTCTTGACATAATGCAAATGGGCCACATACTGGAATTTGAAATATTAGAACATTTTGAGCATTTGAATTTGAGAGAGATTTAAACCAACATTAGGGTTTTCAAAAATTCAGTTCAATACATTTTTCTCAGGAAATCATGATGCTCATGAAATGATGCACAAACAACCCTAATCTAGGTTTAGCAAAAAGAGGGGTGTTACATTCATCCAATGAATGATTTGTTCACGGATATTACTGCACTATTGGTAGGAAGAATTAAACATGGAATACTCTGTGCTTTTATATTGTATAATACTCACCAATCTAATTGAGCATATCACACGCTGTGTTTACTAGCCAAAGAAATAATAACAATGGTCCGAAATGAGGTGTAGATGGAACAATTTACAACTGAAAATAACATATTAAATTTTAGTTTACTTTGGCTGACCTCGTGCACATCAAATGCATGTGTCCAGAAATATTTGCTACAGACCACAACTCAAGTAACTACTTCGTTTCTATATAAGGATGTCGGGAAGCTCAAATCCATCTCCCATCTGCCCCTTTTACATTCACAGTTGAAGCACTCTTCACCACTAGGCCACCGTTTCATGTTCAATCGTGCCTGACCATGCATGGTTGTGAGCGGTGCAGAATAGTGTAGAAGGACAAATTGTTCTACAACACAGCCATATTTGCAGAATTAGCCTCCGTCAACCTGCCGTGAGGTGGAATTGAGCAAACAACTCACCTCTCCCTCTTTCAGTTCTAATCAAATCTATATATGCAGTAGTCAGCTATGTTCTCCTAATTCCAATTGATGGTTAGTTTTTGTTTGATTGCAGGGAGTTGTTACGGCTTATTGCCAGCCAACATACATATGTGCTCTTAAAAATTTGTGTAGCTGCTGATTATGATCAGCCCAGCTTTTCAGATATTTGGTGTTGAGGTGCCTTTCGGGACTTTGTGTTGTTGTTCTTGAAGACGCCTAATCATGATTTTCGCTTTTCATAAGCATAATTTAGCCATCTTATGTAATCATCCTTTTCTTCTGCGCAGAGTTTTGTCTATAAGCCATACATGGCTAATCTGCAAGAAGGCAGCAGGTATGCCCACTTTATCAAGTTTTCATTGGTTCTTCCAGCTTTCCATACTTACCTGATCGAAATCCACAAAACCATTTGCAGCAAGATGCAATCTGATCCAAAAAAGAAAAAAATGCCTCACTCTTTTCTTCATTCATCCAGAGAAGCTCACGCAAGGTACATGGAAGCTATTGCAGACTTGATCAAGAATACTGGTGTATTACTTTCAAAGGCACCACAAAGCTTCTTGAGGAGCTCCCATTCAAGGTTGCCAAGTACATCGTTCAATACATGAAGAAAGGAACTCCCCATGTACAAATTGTCATCAACGAAGAAGGCACCACAGCCAAACAACTTCAAATAAACAGTACCAAGCACCATGTTGTTTATAGTGATTAAGAACTTATAATGATCAAAACTGATAAAGCTAGGATTCGTATTGGGGTTTCCGCTTTATGTTGGTCAATATGGAATTGCAGAAATGATATTGTTTTTAACAGAAAAGACTCTACTAATTTCTTACAGGTTATCCACACTATGGTTCACTGGATCCAGCTCTGGCGTTTCCTGCTCCCGGAGGATCAGCGGGAGTGCATGGTTTCTGGATGCAACCGCCTTCGAATGGTTGCCCAGGATATTTTCTACCAGGCTACTTGGCGGCCTATTAGAAGATTGCAAGATGCCTAGCTCGCTTAGCTTTTCCCTATTTTTTCGATGGCTGATATTTGTATCGACCCTCGATGATCCTTGAGTTGTAAACTTTTGAATGATCTTTATTAATAAATGGCTGTGTGCATCAACCGATGCAGAGGCCGGGGTAATCCCATTTCGAAAAAAAAAGAACTTATAATGATCAAATTCTCCAATACAATCAATAATAACATTTTCCTTTCTGGGTAATCTTATTCACACATTCTGTTTCTTACTTCATTTATATCAGATTTTCAAAAATGATTTATACAATAAATATCAGCCGAAAAATTCCGCTGCAACGCGCGGGGTATCATCTAGTATCTATAAAGTTGATACCCACAAAATGCATTAAATGTTTGCAAGCTCAATCCTCATGAAGCCACATCACCTCTATAATTTATATTCATTAGATTATGATCTCGCGTTCTAAATTGTCTCTCGCGAAAACACCAGACATCATACGAATGCAGCCTCGATCCCTCATATTCCCGTGTCTTCTCTCCTGGTAGTATTTGATAGAATTTTCTATCGTGTCCCTCCTCCTTCCCCTTCCCCTTCCCATCCCATCCTCCCAACCCATTTTATGCCTCCAGCGCTCACATCATGCTTCTCAATTGTTGATGCCAGCAAGGTAAGAAGAGAAAGGACCGCAGCCAATAATACCTTACTCCTGAGAGGTTTTTTTTTTTTTGCGATAACTTACTCCTGAGAGGTTGATGCCCACATTAATTGATGAATGCAAAGGAGACATGTGCAGATTCAATTCCCTCCCCCAACGTTCTCACAGAGTCACAGCTGCTCTACCCAATCTCCCAATCGGCCAATCCTGCCAAAGTAGCTGCTATGGCATCATCTCACGGTGTCAAGAAAAATTCCACAAAAAACTAAAGGTACTGCTGCTCTGTCCTATATCTTCTCACCGCATACTCTCTAGCATCATCACACAGCGGCCATCATGCAATTGTTGACTTTAGTTTTCCATATTTTTTATAAACCTGGTGATGGACTAACCGAACCAGAGATTCCAACCTTCAGTCTGCGATATGCCAAGTTTTCCATTACATTAAGAACAAGCAAGTGCGTGTATGTCTGCCCTATGCCAGGTTGCTCCACGATAGCGCCGCGCTGATGGTTTTGGTTCGCTGAATTGTTTAGTCGTCGCTTGGTTGCCTTGATTTCTCTGCCACAATGTGTTTGGCTGCAGCTAAACAAGAGCGCAGGTGTTCTACCCGTGTGTACACTGCCCATGGGCCCTAGCTGATGGTGGCCCATCTTGTCATTCTCTCCTTCTGGATAGATGTATTGTGTGTAACAGTTGTCGTGTAGTTATTCTAATTTCTGGCAGAGAGGTCGGTGCAACAATACCGCGAGAGTTCTACTCGTTTGCACCCTGCAAATGGGCCCTAGCTGATTGTGGTCCCACTGTAATTGTAAGGGTGTGCACTGTCTATCGTAAGGTTTGCCATAGTACTGCTGACATACTTGCAACTTGCAAAAGCGCTTATCATCGACCTGTGGCAACTCTGGACATGCTTCGGCGTGCATGTCCATAGCGGTTGACACTGCATGTAGGTCCTCTATCTGCTGGGACCCGTGTGTCATCTGCCTTTTAGGTGAGAGACGGTATGGGTATTGAAATAAGAAAAGAACCCAGAAGCTTAATAGGCAAGGAAAAATCATCTCTCCTCTGCACGCACGCAAACCAATCTCACACCCCCATCAAGCTCACATCGACTCGCCCGCTGATCTCCTCGTTCCTCTCCCTCCGCCGCTCCCCATCTCGTTTCCGTCGTCGAGTTGGGGGAGAGGGTTTGTCGCCGGTCTCCCGTGCTCCTAATGGCTTCCAGTTGAAGTGGTGATGGAGGAGGAACAGGAGGCAGCTCTCGACGACGAGAACAGTGGTGATACCAAATTAGCAAGAAAGATGGCGGCGGGATGCCTTCACGCCGCCGGCGTGAGTGTTAGAAGGAACGGTGGTTGAAGAGTACTGCTCAAAAGGAGACGTCGGTATCATCGGGGAAAGAGCAGTGCCGGCCACCACCACTCATGCGGTACCTCTTCCTTCATAGCCTCATTTCCTACTTCGATGGAAAAAGTCGCTCACCGGCGACGGTGAGAATAACCATGATTCTCTCCTCCCATCTTTTTCTGATTTTTTCATGTCCTTTCTCATCAGGTGTTTGAGATTGTTGCGTCGCTGCCCCTCCTCCCCATCCTAGAGCTCCCGTTATACTGCAGTTGTGTCGCCTCCTCCTCTGGGTCACCAAGCCACCTCCATCTCCTCTGCGCCATCACGCCGGACCATGGCTAGCTACTGATATAACGCCGCATCTGCTATGCCGCGAGGCCGTGGCCACAAGCCCACAACGATGTGACCTTGCCAGCCCGGTATGGCGGAGACTGCAATGCTTCATCCGCTCAAACCAAGACCTCGGGAGGGCACCAGAACAACTTTTTTCAGGCCGCCGACGGTCGCATAAGGGAGTTTGTCGACCATCTGTTCTTGTTTTATTTGGTTCAGATTTTGCTGTTCTTCCATTCTCTCTACTATCTAAGATTTAGTCTTTTGTTTTGTGGTATGCAGCTAGGAAAAAGAAGCTCAACCAGGGGATCATGAAGTTCATGCTGCTGGTGGTCCCGTGAGGCCATGTTTGGTCAACACTTAATTATGCATTACTTAAAAATTAAGCTATGCAATCTTTATCTAATGTAAAGTAGTAAACTAATGTTTGGTATAAAGATTCTTTCTAATGTTGAAATATTGGGCCCACTTTTTAGTGGCCCAAATTAGATTTCAGTTTTCCCTATAAATCTCAAAGCCCACATAGTGGTAGCCTTGTGAGTTTGAGCCCAAGTTGGTGGCAGCTCACTAGGGAGTGGCAAGAGGTGGGAAGTTTAGTCCCACATGGAAAGTTGGGAGGAAGTTAGACCACCTTATAAGGTGGGTTGTTCCACCACTAGTAAGTGAGTGAGAATAGGAGTGCTACACGCGCGCGCTCCTCCTCCTCGCTCGCTCGTCTCGACTCGTCCCGACGCGCGCGCCGCGCTCGTGGTGAGTGGATTGAGCCTCGAGCCGAGACTTTCCTTACTTTTTGCAGCTCAGGAAAACGAACAGAGTCCTAGACGGACGCGTCGCAGTTAGTCGGTTCGGGTCGCTCCCGGATCGTGGGCTATCTGTAACCGACTCGAAACGTTCGTGCGACGTGGGCGTGGCCCACGTTGCCTAGGGTTTCCCGAGCCTATATAATCTCTTGCCCGGCTACCGCAGAAACGCATCTAACATACGAGTTAGGGTTTCCACCTCTCTCTGCTTGCGCCGCCATCGTAGCCTACTCCATCCCGCGCGCCGACGTGCATCGGCGAACGGGAGAGCAGGTCTCCGGAATCGCTCGTCCTTGCGATCCTGTACGGGAGAGGGCGAATTAGGTTTTTGGGAAGCGCTCTGCGCGACTGCTCAAGCTCTTCATCACGGGCCGCCTTCCGTCCAAGTCGGGCGGTGCTGCCTACCGTCGTCTCCAACGCCATCTACTTCGACCCGTCGTCCCTGTCGTCAACAACGTTGTCATCAACAACGTTACTGCTGCGACATCATCTGCTACACCTCCACCGCCACCTCCACCAGATCGGTACGTGCGACATATCTCGATCTGTTTAGTGATGGATATTGTACTGTTTGCTCTGCTACTGTTCATGTTGATCACTGCATCTAGTATGTTCGAGTTTCACATGTTAGTAGTTACTGTCGTCATGCTTAATATTCTGGAATTAATCACGGAAATTGTGCCTAATTATCCAACAATCCAAAAACCTAATTGTAGGCAATTTCCTGAGTTAACAATGGCTGGTTTTTCCGATGCACTGAGGCCGGATAAGTTTACCGGTGTGCACTTCAAGAGGTGGCAGTATAAGGCCATGCTCTGGCTTACTCATCTGAAAGTGTTCGAAGTTACTGATGGTTTACCTGAAGGAACTATATCTGACCAAGATCAGAACAAGTTCAAGGAAAACAATACTCTCTTCGTCGGATGCGTTCTGAGTATTCTTGCTGATCGTCTGTGTGATGTGTACATGCACATAACAGATGGTAAAGAGCTCTGGGAGGCACTGAATGCTAAGTTCGGTGCAACCGATGCAGGCAGTGAACTGTACATCATGGAGAACTTCCATGACATCAGGATGGTTAACAACCGTTCTGTAGTCGAACAAGCTCATGAGATACAGTGCATTGCAAAAGAGCTTGAACTCCTTAAGTGTGCCTTACCTGACAAGTTTGTGGCTGGATGCATCATCGCTAAGTTGCCCCCTTCATGGAGGAACTTTGCCACAACTCTCAAACACAAGAGACAGGAGATATCAGTTGAAAATCTGATAGCATCTCTTGATGTTGAGGAGAAAGCTCGGGCTAAGGATAATACTGAGAAAGGAGAGGGTCAGTCTAGCGCCAACATGGTGCAGAAGAAACCCTACAGCAAGAACAAAGGGATAACAAGCCCTCCTTCAATAAGCCTATGAAGACTACAACCTTCAAGAAGAAGAAGATGATAAACAAAGCAGATCTGAGCTGCTTTACATGTGGAGAGACTGGCCACTTTTCTAAGGACTGTCCAGAGAGGGCAGACCGCAAGAAAAAGGCGAGGCAAGTCAACACGGTGACCGCTAGCAATGCTGATGGGTACGGTAATCTCTTTACTGTTCTTTCGGTATTTCAATCTCCATGTTGGTGGATTGATACAGGTGCTAATGTTCATGTGTGTGCTGACATATCCATGTTCACTTCTTACCAGGTCGCCCGGGATTCTTCCGTCTTGATGGGGAATGGGTCACATGCTTCTGTTCGCGGTGTTGGCACGGTAGATCTAAAGTTCACTTCGGGGAAGATCGTGCAGCTGAGGAACGTGCAGCATGTCCCTACTATGAACAAGAATCTCGTTAGCGGCTCCCTTCTATGCAGAGATGGGTTTAAGGTTGTTTTAGAGTCGAATAAAGTAGTTGTTTCCAAGTTTGGACAATTTATTGGTAAAGGCTATGAGTGCGGAGGCTTGTTCCTCTTTTCGCTTTCTGATTTCAGTAATAAGTCTGTGAACCATATCTGTGGCAATGTTAGTGATGATACCAGTGTTTGGCATTCTCGTTTATGTCACATTAATTTTGGTTTAATGTCTCGGCTATCCAGTTTAAGTTTAATTCCAAATTTCACCATTGCCAAAGGTTCTAAGTGCCATAGTTGTGTGCAATCTAAGCAACCTTGGAAGCCTCACAAGGCGGCCGAGGAGAAAAACTTGGCACCTCTAGAACTCATACATTCTGATCTATGCGAGATGAATGGTGTGTTGACAAAAGGTGGAAAGAGATATTTCATGACATTGATTGATGATGCGACTAGATTTTGCTATGTTTATTTGTTGCGAACTAAAGATGAAGCTTTAGACTACTTTAAAATTTATAAGGCCGAAGTTGAAAATCAACTAGAGAGAAAGATCAAGCGTCTCAGGTCGGATCGTGGTGGCGAATATTTTCCTAAAATCTTTGATGAATTCTGTGAGGAACATGGTATTATTCATGAGAGGACGCCTCCCTATTCACCCCAATCAAACGGGGTTGCCGAGAGGAAAAACCGCACGCTGACTGACTTGGTGAATTCCATGTTAGCCACTGCTGGTTTATCAAAGGCATGGTGGGGGGAGACTTTGTTGACTTCATGTCATGTCCTGAATAGAGTTCCTAACAAGAATAAAGATAAAACCCCTTACGAGGAGTGGGCTGGGAGAAAACCATCACTTTCGTATTTGCGCACATGGGGATGTTTGGCGAAAGTCAATATTCCAATTACTAAGAAGCGCAAACTTGGACCAAAGACAGTGGATTGTATCTTTCTAGGTTATGCTCCTCGGAGTGTAGGATATAGATTTTTAGTAGTTCAATCCGAGGTACCTGATAAGCATGTTGATACTATTATGGAATCTCGTGATGCAACATTTTTTGAGAATATGTTTCCTATGAAAGATATGCATAGCATTGCTAGAATTTCTACTGAGATAATTCCTGAGTCCAGTACATCTAATGAGTATTTTGAACAATCACATGAGAATGTTACTGAGAAGGATGACAATGAAGCTCCTAAACGGAGCAAGAGACGAAGGATTGAAAAATCCTTTGGTGATGATTTCATTGTGTACCTTGTCGATGATACTCCCACGTCCATTGCAGAGGCATATGCATCTCCAGATGCAGATGACTGGAAAGAAGCTGTCCATAACGAGATGGACTCGATTCTTTCTAATGGAACTTGGGAGCTATCAGAACGACCCCATGGATGCAAGCCTGTGGGCTGCAAATGGGTGTTCAAGAAGAAGCTAAGACCTGATGGTACTATTGAAAAGTACAAGGCGCGGCTTGTAGCGAAAGGCTACACACAGAGAGAAGGCGAAGATTACTTCGACACCTATTCACCTGTCGCTAGACTTACCACCATTCGAGTACTACTATCCATGGCTGCCTCCTATGGTCTTATCGTTCATCAAATGGACATAAAGACAGCTTTCCTTAATGGAGAGTTGGAAGAGGAAATCTATATGGATCAGCCTGATGGGTTTGTAGTAAAAGGTGAAGAAAGAAAGGTGTGCAAGTTGCTGAAATCTTTATATGGCCTGAAACAAGCACCTAAGCAATGGCATGAGAAGTTTGACAGAACTTTAACTTCAGAGGCTTTGTTGTCAATGAGGCTGACAAGTGCGTTTACTATCGCCATGGTGGGGGCGAAGGTGTTATACTATGTTTGTATGTGGATGATATTCTGATCTTTGGTACAAACATGAGAGTAATACACGAGGTCAAGTCTTTCTTGTCAAAGAGCTTTGATATGAAAGATCTGGGAGAAGCTGATGTGATTCTGAACATCAAGCTGATTAAGAACGAGAGTGGGATTACTCTAACGCAATCCCATTATGTTGAGAAGATCTTGAGCCGGTTCGGCTATATTGATAGCAAGTCTTCTCCAACACCTTATGATCCCAGTGTGACACTACGCAAGAACCGGAGGATTGCCATAGATCAATTGAGATATTCTCAGATCGTTGGCTCACTCATGTACTTAGCGAGCGCGACTAGACCCGACATCTCTTTTGCTGTTAGCAAGTTGAGTAGGTTCATGTCAAACCCGGGTACTGATCATTGGCATGCACTTGATAGGGTCATGCGCTACCTATGTGGTACAATGAGTTATGGGATTCACTATTCAGGGCACCCAGCTGTGCTTGAAGGATATAGTGATTCGAATTGGATCTCAGATGTAGCTGATTTGTATGCCACAAGTGGGTATGTATTTACCTTTGGAGGTGGCGCAGTATCATGGAGATCTTGCAAGCAAACCATATTGACGAGGTCAACTATGGAAGCAGAACTTACTGCTTTAGACACAACCACTGTTGAATCAGAATGGTTGCGTGAGCTCTTGATGGACTTGCCTGTGGTTGAAAAACCTGTTCCGGCAATCCTTTTGAATTGTGACAATCAAACTGTAATTGTCAAAGTGAACAATTCTAAGGATAACGCGAAGTCATCAAGACACGTCAAGAGACGTTTGAAGTCTGTCAGGAAATTGCGAAACTCCGGAGTAATAACCATTACATATATTCAAACAGACAAAAACCTGGCAGATCCCTTTACAAAGGGACTATCACGTAATGTGATAGAAAGTGCATCGAGGGAGATGGGTTTGAGACCCGTTGATGTTATACCATAGTGGTAACCCAACCTTTGTGATCGGAGATCCCGTGAATTAGGACCTGGGAAGAACAAACTAGTGGTTTAATTGAGGAGAGTATTATGTAACCCTCTCTATGTGAAGATGCACAACTCTCAATTGCTGTAAGGCAGGTTGGCAACAAGCCTTAATGTGTTTATGTTGGCTATATTAGAAAAGATGCTGTCCTACAGAGCATTCTTGAAATAACACACCTATATGAGTCTGATTGTTAAACGTCGCAATCTATGAGATTTGGGTGATCTCTAGTAAACTCATGAAGAGACCACGAAGTATGACGCATATGCTTCACCCGCGGGGTAGGCTACTGGCAGCCATGTACTGGTCATGCCTTTGAGTGAAACCCTGTTCACGCAAAACTTGCAATTCAAGGCTTAGTCCATTGTTCAAGTGTGAATGGATGTAGCTTAAGGTTCTAGGCGGAAGTTCAACTTAACAGTCTCCGCTGAAACACTGGTATATAAACAAACAGTGAGTATTGGTAAATCTCTAAATGGGGATTTGAGATCTGGTGGGGGATTGTTGAAATATTGGGCCCACTTTTTAGTGGCCCAAATTAGATTTCAGTATTCCCTATAAATCTCAAAGCCCACATAGTGGTAGCCTTGTGAGTTTGAGCCCAAGTTGGTGGCAGCTCACTAGGGAGTGGCAAGAGGTGGGAAGTTTAGTCCCACATGGAAAGTTGGGAGGAAGTTAGACCACCTTATAAGGTGGGTTGTTCCACCACTAGTAAGTGAGTGAGAATAGGAGTGCTACACGCGCACGCTCCTCCTCCTCCTCGCTCGCTCGACTCGACTCGACACGTCACGTCACGACGCGCGCGCCGCGCTCGTGGTGAGTGGATTGAGCCTCGAGCCGAGACTTTCCTTACTTTTTGCAGCTCAGGAAAACGAACAGAGTCCTAGACGGACGCGTCGCAGTTAGTCGGTTCGGGTCGCTCCCGGATCGTGGGCTATCTGTAACCGACTCGAAACGTTCGTGCGACGTGGGCGTGGCCCACGTTGCCTAGGGTTTCCCGAGCCTATATAATCTCTTGCCCGGCTACCGCAAAAACGCATCTAACATACGAGTTAGGGTTTCCACCTCTCTCTGCTTGCGCCGCCATCGTAGCCTACTCCATCCCGCGCGCCGACGTGCATCGGCGAACGGGAGAGCAGGTCTCCGGAATCGCTCGTCCTTGCGATCCTGTACGGGAGAGGGCGAATTAGGTTTTTGGGAAGCGCTCTGCACGACTGCTCAAGCTCTTCATCACGGGTCGCCTTCCGTCCAAGTCGGGCGGTGCTGCCTACCGTCGTCTTCAACGCCATCTACTTCGACCCGTCGTCCCTGTCGTCAACAACGTTGTCACCAACAACGTTACTGCTGCGACGTCATCTGCTACACCTCCACCGCCACCTCCACCAGATCGGTACGTGCGACATATCTCGATCTGTTTAGTGATGGATATTGTACTGTTTGCTCTGCTACTATTCATGTTGATCACTGCATCTAGTATGTTCGAGTTTCACATGTTAGTAGTTACTGTCGTCATGCTTAATATTCTGGAATTAATCACGGAAATTGTGCCTAATTATCCAACATCTAATTCTTAAACAGAACCCCCAATGAAATCTTGCGTGCAGCTATGCTGTTTCTACTAGCTCATGAATCCTACAAGCTCTGATCAAGAGGTATTCTCTTTACCACATGTGTCCATTCTTACTAGCAGTTTAATGGATTTACTGCTTGAATATTATTGTTTGGATATTTCTCATGAAAAATATGTCCGCGGGTTGACATTATAATGTATTAGTGTTTAATGGAATGAAGATTTAATTCCAAAAATAATTTCAATTTGATAATATTTGCTCAACATGCATCATATGAACATAGAGATAGTTATTCTTTGCAAGCAATGCTACTACAGATTGAAGGCTACACATGAATACAGTTTTATGAGAAGAAGCAATTTTCTTTCCGTCCTGGAAATTTGGTATCTAGGTTGGTGCGGACACCGACCAGACATGAAACGTATACTATAAGGCCTACCTCTGTTTTAGGATGATTATGATTTACCGGTATCTCAAATAGTTGTGACTTCATTTTTGAAGCTCTCCCTGGTGTTAAAGGTATTGACGGCCATCCTTAATTAAATTTAGGTTAAATGTGGGGCCTAAGTTTAATGTCTTTCCAATGCAGAAAAGTGTCTCTGTATAATCTTGGTGTGTAAGAATTGATAGGTGAAAATTTTCTACTCCTGGAGTACATGTATCTGTATAACATTTTTAATGGATGTACTATATCAATGTATTATTGTAAGGCCAACCTGTTTTCAGATTTCTTCATGATTTAACAGTGTCCTGTATCCCAAACCATAGTGAATTCAGTTTATTATAACAAGATCTTGGGCATGATTAGGATTTAGGAGCCAAGTTCTCCCTGTCATTTTACATGTATGGTTGTATGGTGTTTTGATCCAAACTCCCATATCTATTGAGATCTGATGACTCTATGCATTGAT
Organism: Lolium perenne; assembly: GCF_019359855.2. Lineage (NCBI taxonomy): Eukaryota > Viridiplantae > Streptophyta > Magnoliopsida > Poales > Poaceae > Lolium > Lolium perenne. The sequence goes on from NC_067245.2 coordinate 100,348,033, forward strand.
ATTTCTCCTGAACTCTTGACAGAAATTACACGAGCCTTTTTAACCGTTTCCTCATATTCTGATTCTTTGGGTTAGTAAGTTGTTTATAAGATCTTCAAGGATAGCTAGGTCCCAGTTGCAATGACAAAATAGTATTCCGAAGATGTTTGTTTCAGGTTTTGAGAAAGCTTGCTCATGGTGATACTGGTAGGACAGGTTATGTGCCCAGATCAAACATCCCATTGCCCAGGTGTGTGCATTTATATTACTTCCTCCGATTCATATTACTTGACGCGAATATAGATGTATCTACACAAATTTTAGTTCTAGATACATCTATTTTAGCATCAAGTAATATGGATCCGGGGGAGTAATTATCTTTATCTTCAGCTCTGCCTATTATGAGCAAATTTTGCAAAGCACTGTTTGTAACATTGAGGAGAACTATTAATAATTATGATCAACGACACATGATTTATTTCTTGGCAAGTAGTTTGTGAGGTTTTTTTTTTTCTAAAATGAAATAGGCACTAGCGCTGCATCATGATCTATTATTTGAAAGCCCGATCCCTTAATTTAGATGGACGATATGGATTATTTGAGAAAGTAAACCTTTGAACCACTCTTGAAATATGGAGTGCGTATTTTGGAGAAATAATGTCATGTATTCGTTAGTTTCATAGAAGATAAGTTTATCTAAATAACAATGTGTCTTGAAGCCTCTTATGAATGGCTGACTAGCTGCATGGTGTTGTTGGCAACCTAGGGTCACAATATTTGCATTAAAACAAGAAGGGAAACACACATATATATTCTCAAGATTTTTTTCTTAGGTATTGGTGCCCATTCCGAACTTCGCTATTTAGGCACTAATAACCATACTGCATGTTAGCCAATATAGGCACTAATAATCATACTGCATGTCAAAAAAAATGTAGGTATTGTTGCCCATTCCAAACATCGCTATTTGTTATTTATGATACTGTAGCATATAATGAGCATACATAAAATTTGACATGAATATGTACACTACTTTTGTAAAGAGCTTCTTGTGCTTAAAATATATGTTGATTTATCCTTCCAATTATTGTTATTCATACCTTCAATTAATTTTTATACTACTCCATCCGATTCAAAATAATACCCAAAAATAAATGTATCTACACACATTTTAGTGCGTAGAATTTGTGTAGATACATTTATTTGTGGGCAATTATTTGAACCGGAGGAAGTACTAATTTTCAGATTATTATATTATAGTAAGAACTAAAAATCATCTTGGGCCTTAATCAAACAAAGTCATTTATTGGCGTGAGACATGAATATGTACACTACTTTATCTTGTACAGGGTTCTAGCATATAATGAGCATACATAAAATACTGGTTTGCATATGTTATCTGTTCTGTTCTTCAAGTGATACTTGGAAGAACCTTGTCTTAGGGTAGAAAACTTGCAATTTACATTTTTGGAATTTTAATCCATATATATGTTGTATATGTAATTGAATACATTCTATCAAATCCAGAAGTGGTTGATGCCAGAATCAAGATGAGGATTTGTGGCACATATGTGATTGATCCTTCTATATAGTATACCATGTATCGAATTGAGGAGCACTAGGTAGTATTGTATACCTTGTATCAAATTGAGGAGGTATAGTATATCTTGTATCGAATTGAGGAGCACTGGGTAGTAGTATACCTTGTATCAAATTGAGGAACACTAAGTAGTGTGGTTTGTCAAAAAAAAGGTTGGTATATGACACAACTGTTACTATCATGTGTTGTGATTGGGGCGCACAACACCAGTGAGGAGGCGCCCCATGGGGCGCCCCAACCACTAGTCTTTTTATAAACCACAGCAGGAGCACCTGGCGTTGGATTAACCGAACCACCGATTCCAACCTTCAGTCCACCAAGTCACCTTTGCTTAGTATTATTCATTGCCTCAGCCATGACAAAATTCCCATGTCAGATTTTATTGAAATAATTTATTGAAAACCTTTTTTCACATGATATGCTTGCGAAACTGTTCCAGGACTAACTGAAGTTGGCAACATTTTATAAATTGCAGGCTTTGGTGATTGGTGTAAAAATACAAGGAGCGGGGTGGGTGCCGCCACTACTGCTTTATATGTACTATCGGATAGTTTGTTGAGCTTGCGGTTTACAACTTTTGCAGGTTGATGGGATGTAACCTCACTGGTCTGTGTAGATATTAAGATGCTATTAAACATCTCCAGGGACGGAGACAAGGGGGGACGAGGCATGATTTTCCTTTAAACACAAGGCATGACAGTTCCTTATTTCTGTGATTTTAGCTAGTTCTGCTCACCTCATACTAAGATTGTCCCCCTTATATTTCATTCCTGGCTCCGTCCCTAAACATCTCGATTGCTTCAACTTAATTTGCTCACAAATTGTCATGCATATGAAATATCATTTTAACTGGTATTTTTTCTACTTCAATGTATGTGTCGAACACTAGATCATTGAGGCCATCCTTTGGTCAGTACGTGCTTACCCAGAGGATTGTAGTAAGCATTGGTTTCATATGGTCTCAACTTTAAGCGTTTCTTGCATTTCCATTATTTATTTATTTTTCTTCATGTCCGTATATCTATATAACACCTAGCATATTAGTTGTTTACCCATATTAGTTTGACTGGAAACACAAGTGACCTTTCAGTATTTGTTCATAACTTCTATCTATGCGTCTGTCAAGGGCTCTTAATTCCCTCCGCAAAGCGCGAGGAATCTACTCATAGAAAACATATCTTATATATTTTTTAGCTCCAAAGAGCATTAGCACCGGTTGTGCTACGAATTCAGACTAAAGGGTGCATTAGCACCGGTTTGTGCGGCCAGAACGTTATAGGGGGCCACGAACCGGTGCAAAAGGGTTGGTGTTAGCCGCGTGGCAGGCGCGAAACCTTTAGCACCGGTTCGTGGCACGTACCGGTGCTAAAGCCTCCCTTTGCCTATAAATTCAGCTCACCCCACACTAGTAACATTTGGCTAGTCTATAACGATTTTAGTTCGTCAGCGAATGTGCAAAATCCGTCATGGAGGCCTCATCCTGACGGTTTGCAGGACCGTGACGGATCTCGCGTCACACATGGCGAGACTGACGGTTAGGAAAGTGCGTCACGGATCCATAACGGGTAGGTCCAAGCCCAAAGCCCAGCGGGCCCGGACTATTGTGACGGACTTACACCTTGTCGGGCGGTCCCCTGTACCCGACCGATGTGTTAGGCCAATGATTGGGCCATTATTACGGTCGGGTGATATTGTTTTGTCACCTAGCATATTCCCAGCGATGCGGTGGCTTGCCCCGCAGAGGACACGTGGCAGCATCTGCTCTGAAATAAACTAACATCGTTGCGACAAATGTGCCACTAGATTCCTGACACGTGGCAACATACAATAGGTGGGCCCGATAGGACATGGGCCTTGAGGCCCGTTAGGCAATGAGCCTTGAGGCTCGTTAGGCGATGGACATTGAGGCCTGTTAGTCGGTGGGCCTTGAGGCCCGTTAGGCGATGGGCTTTAGGCCCATTAGTCTATGGGCCTTGAAGCCCATTAGTCGATGGGTGACGTGGGCATTACCCTTCGAGTAACTGATATTGCGCTATCCCATACAGTCCAACTAGAGGCCTGATACGTCTCAAACGTATCTATAATTTCTTATGTTTCATGCTAGTTTTATGACAATACCTACATGTTTTATTCATACTTTATATCATTTTTATGCATTTTCTGGCACTGACCTATTAACAAGATGCCGAAGCGCCAGTCCCTGTTTTCTACTGTTTTTGGTTTCAGAAATCCTACACAGGAAATATTCTCGGAATTGGACGAAACAAAAGCCCACGGTCTTATTTTCCACGGAGTCTTCCAGAACACCGAAGAGGAGACGAAGAGGGGCCACGAGGCGGCCACACCATAGGGGGGCGCGGCCCCACCCCTGGCCGCGCCGCCATATGGGGTGGGCCCCTCTGGACTCCACCGACATCGCCCCTTCGCCTATATATTCTCCCAGATGCGAAAACCCAAGATATATCGGTCTTCCGCCACGAAAAGTTACGTAGCCGCCGCCATCGCGAAGCCAAGTTCGGGGGACCGAAGTCTCTGTTCCGGCACGCCGCCGGGACGGGGAAGTGCCCCCGGAAGCCATCTCCATCGACTCCATCGCCATCTTCATCGTCGTTGCTGTCTCCCATGGTGAGGAGGGAGTAGTTCTCCCCCGAGGCTGAGGGCTCTACCGGTAGCTATGTGGTTCATCTCTCTCTCTCTCCCATGGTGTGATCTTTATGTGATCATGAGCTTTGTAATCTAGTTGAATATGTAGATGTTGCTCTTGTCTATTATGCACTCTAGAGGTTACTTTAATATGAACTCCGGAGTTACTCTCCACGGTGTGATGGTGACAGTGTGCGCATCGTGTGTGATTCCTTTATGACGTTGTGGAGCTTGTTTACTCCGGCTTGAGGTGTGCTTTTGCAGCCCTACACAATGAATGGTGTTTGTTATCCAACAAGAGAGTGTTTGAGAGTAGTATTTATTTATTCAGTTATGAGATCATTGTTGAGAGTGTCCACTAGTGAAAGTATGATCCCTAGGCCTTGTTTCTAAGCATTGAAACACCGTTTCGAACAAGTTCTGCTACATGTTCTCTTGCTGCCATTTTTATTTCAGATTGCAATTACTACTTATAATCATCCATATTACTTGTATTTCACTATCTCTTCACCGAACTAGTGCACCTATACATCTTACAAGTGTATTAGGTGTGTTGGGGACACAAGAGACTTCTTGTATCTTAATTGCAGGGTTGCTTGAGAGGGATATCTTTGACCTCTACCTCCCTGAGTTCGATAAACCTTGGGTGATTTTTTGAAGGTTCAACAGTGGGGAAAAACCCCCACTGCAATTTTTATTAATAATTATAAAAGAGTTTACAATTGTACAAGGTGTACAAAGGAAAAAAAGACAAAAAAGAAAAGAAAAGCTAAAACTGAAGCTAAGATCTCATGAAAGTGTGCAGCCAAGTCTTGAAAGGGTTATCCCATTTTTTCTTCATTCTGAAAGAAAGTAAGTTGATCTCTTGTTTGAACACTAACTTCCAGGCTTGAAAAGTTGGTGTTTGTCCTTCAAAGATTTTCCTGTTTCTGGTTATCCAAATGGACCATGAAGCAATCATAATAATCTCCACTGCAAACGGTAGATTTAGCTTTTCCTTGACATCATATAAAGCTTCCATGATTGATTGCTGGTTTGATATTTGGGGACAGAGAAAAGACCAGCATTGTTGTGCAAATGGGCAGCTCCAGAAAAGGTGAGCTAATGTTTCTTCTTTGTTACATTGTAATGTTGCACAATTATAGGCTTGTAATTGACACTTTTTCCTTCAAAGAAGATTCCTTGTGTTTAGCCTATCATGTAAAAGCAGCCAGAAAAAGAATTTGTGTTTTGGCTGACAGGAGGATTCCCATAACCAAGTGAAAAACTTAGGAGCATGCTGAGTTCCAATCAAAACTTTGTAGGCTTTCTCAGTAGAAAATTTGTTTGAACCCCAAATGTAACTCCATGAGTCAGGTTGAAATATATTGAACTGTGTAGAATCACATAGAACTTCTAACTGTTCAAACTCAGCAAATGCTTGTTGAGAAAGAGGGAGATGAAACCTGTCTTGAAGGAATTCCATTTGCAACACTTTGCTTACAGAGATATCAGTTTTCTTGGCAAATGAAAGAAGATGAGGAAATTTCTGGTGAAGTCAAGAATCTCCCCACAAATCTGTCCAGAATAATGCAGTTTTCCCATTGCCCAATTTACATCTTGCCATGGATTTATAAGTATCAATGAGCTTCAAATGTGATTTCCACCAGAAAGATCCTTCAATTTTAATCCCTAGTGATCTGTCTTCATCATAGTAAGTGTCTCTTATGAAGTTTACCCAAGGAATGTCAAGATTATTGAAAAATTTATCCAAATTCTTGAGTAGCAAAGTTTTATTTTGAATCTCCAAGTTAAGGACTCCCAAACCACCTTGCTCTTTTGGTCTGCATATTTTTTCCAAGAGACAAGTGCATTTCCTTTTTCCTGCACATCAGTATTTTTCTTCCTCCAAAGACAATGCCTCATATATTTAATAACCTGATCCTTGATTGTAACTGGTACATCCAGGCAGCACATGAAGAAGATTGGGAACCTTGGGTGATTCACTTAAGGGAAACTTGCTGTTGTTCTACAAACCTCTGCTCTTGGAGGCCCAACACTATCTACAGGAATAGAAGTGTGCGTAGACATCAAGGCCCATGAAGACACTCGATGGCAAGGTGGACTACTACGTCGGTGCCGAAGAAGATTCCTTGAAGAACATGACGAAGAGACGAAGAATACAAGGAAAGTTTAGAACTAGGACCCTTTGTAACCTAGACGTACCCGGACAGATCTCTTGAGACCTGGCTCCCTATATAAGGGCCAGGAGAGGGGCTGCCGAGGACACACGCAATCTTAGCAATCATAACCACCATAAGTCTAGAGCTAGGTCCCTGCAGAACTTAGCCTCTCGACGAGATCACAGCCGAAACCTTCGGCACCCTATTGTAACTCGATATTTTCATAATCAAGATCAGACAGGCAGGACGTAAGGGTTTTACCTCATCGAGGGCCCCGAACCTGGGTAAATCGCTTTCCCCACCTGTTTGATAACCGATGTCTCGTGTCAGCCTATAGGATTCCATCTACCCTAAGCCCCAAATAGAGGGCATTGCCGAGGAGTACCCTCGACAATTGGCGCCGTCTGTGGGAAACTTGTCGGCACAAGGCAGGTCATCGGCAGTTCCAGCTACGTCTGTAGCGTTCGTGCTAGAGTCACCAATACCATCAAATCCAAGAAACTCAGTTCGCTGCGGGTCCTTCGAGTTCATACCGCGCGCTGAGGCATCGCATCCGATCTCCACGGAGTCGCGTGGCAACATGGATACTACTTTCGGTGGTGTTCACTTCATCATCGATTCCAGAGGGTTTCTTCACCTCCCTAGTTCAAACGCGTCAAGCCTAAGAACTTTGGTTCCAGATGATACCGCGCCAGCGGCAGTTTTGGCAGTCCCGTCTAGGAGTATGGGAAACGGCAGCCAAAGGAGTTTCGGCAGCAAAAAGGAGCAAAGGAAAAGACGAAGGGATTCGCGCCGTGAAGAAGAGGAGCAAATTGCGACTCGCCCCCGATAGTATGAACGAGGATATCACAACGTGCAGCTGAACAAGAATCGACTTCGCACGCCTTACCTATCGGCCACGGAGCAACTCGAAGCACCGTGTTACCTGCATTCTTACATCGACCCGAAGGATAATCTTGAAAAGTCCACTCATCTGCTCAGAAATTGTCGGCAGTTCCTCGAGGTTCGGCAGTTCTGCGACGACCTTAGGGCCGAGGCCGCAGTGAAAGCTCATCCAGTGGAAAGAAGGGCAACACCCTATGATTATCCAGAAGGAGGAGACATGTACGTACCAACCGAAGTATTCCCAGAGTCCCGCGGACAGGTCAGCATGATCCATAAAACCAGTTTCTCAAAGTGGGAAGCCAAAAAGTTTTCGCGAGAAGTGAAGTACGCAGAGGTTGCTATGGTCGAAGCACCCGAATATATCGACTGGTCAGACCAAAGCATATCTTTTAGAAAGGCGGATCACCCGAAGGCCGTTCCAAGGCCTGGCCACGCTGCCCTAGTCCTTGAAGCACAGATCGGAGGATACAACATGAGCAAGGTATTCATGGATGGAGGAAGTGGTCTGAATCTGTTATTCGCCAGCACAATGAAAGCAATGGGCCTAACGGTTGATATGCTACGGGAGTCCGACACGGGATTCCACGGCATCATCCCGACCCGACCCGCTTATTCCCTTGGTAAAATATCGCTGGACGTAGTTTTCGGTACACGTGGCAACTTCAGAAAGGAGAAGATCGAATTTGAAGTAGTTGACTGGGAATCTCAATATTATGCCATCCTCGGCAGACCAGCGTTTGCCAAATTCATGGCGGTACCTCATTACGCATACCTGAAGCTGAAGATGCCAGGCAATAACGGGACAACAATAACCGTTCACGGAAGTTTTTCTCGTTCAGACAGTTGTGACAGGGATTTCCAAAAGATCGCCTCGAAGTTTGGCGTTAAGGAAGAGCTCAACGCACTCGACGCTATCACATATCACACAAAGCCACCAGCCGATAACCAGAACGTAAGATCCGACGAATTTGACGTCGCAAAGGAGGCAAAGAAATAGCAAGTGCATCCCTCTGACCCGAAGAAGACAGTCAATACTTCGGCAGATCTTACTGTCGCATAGGAAAGCGCGCTCATCGAGTTCCTCCGTGAGCGATGGGAAATATTTGCATGGGAGCCGTCTGACATGCCATGTATTACCAGGGAACTCGCTGAGCATGCCCTCAATGTTGACCAAAAAGCCAAACATGTACAACAGACGATGCGCCGATTTTCAGAGCCGAAGAGAAAAGCTATTGGCGAAGAAGTTAATCGACTCCGCAAGGCTGGATTCATTCGGGAGCTCAAGGAAGCTGAGTGGGTAGCCAACCCAGTCATGGTGCCGAAGAAAGATACGACAGCTCTTCGCATGTGTATCGATTACACAAGTCTCATCAAGCATTGCCCTAAGGACCACTTCACGCTGCCCCGTATTTACCAGATAGTTGACTCCACAGCGGGATGCGATCGTCTCTCTTTTCTTGATGCGTACTCCGGGTATAATCAGATCAAGCTCAAGAAAGAAGACCAAGAGTTAACCGCGTTCATCACCCCGCACGGCGTTTACTATTACAACGTTATGACTTTCGGGTTGAAAAACGCAGGCGCAACTTATCAGCGGTGTATGCAAGCCTGTCTTGGAGAGAAAATAGGAAGGAATATCAAAGTCTACATCGATGATATCGTGGTCAAGACCAAGCATGCAGCTACCCTCATCGACGATTTGCGAGAAACTTTTGACAATCTCGACAGGTACAAAATCAAGCTGAACCCGAAGAAATGTTTCTTCGGGGTGCCAGGAGGACAAGTACTCGGATACTTCATCTCAGCCAGAGAAATAGAGGCCAATCCTTTGAAGATCAAAGATATTCTTGACATGGAGCCGCCAAAGGATTTACACCAAGTGCAGCAGTTGGCAGGATGGCTGGCAGCGTTCAGTAGATTCATTGCCAAGTTGGGAGAGAAAGCTTTGCCCTTCTATCAGTTGATGAAGAAATCAGAAATGTTCGAGTGGACAGACGAGGCGCAGGAATCTTTCGATAATTGAAAGAAGATTTTATCGACACTAGAAGTTAGCATATGTGGTATAGAGAACAACTCGTAAGCTGCGACATTATTTTACGGAGGACCCGATTATTGTGGTAAGCGAAGCACCATTGAAGAATATACTTACTAACCCAGAGGCTACGGGTCGAGTATCTCAATGGGCTATCGAGATAGCAACACACGACATAACCTATGTCAATCGAACGGCAATCAAGTCTCAAGTTCTCCCAGATTTCTTGGCAGACTGGATTCTGTCGCAAACTCCGGCAGCACCCGACATGTCTGGTTCATGGAAAATGTACTTTGACGGATCAAAGCGGAGTACAGGTGCAGGCGCAGGGGTAATATTGATATCACCGCAGTGAGACAAGATGAAGTATATCCTACGCATGAATTTCTCGCTGCCGACAAATAATGAAGCAGAATATGAGGCACTGTTGCATGGAATGAGGATGGCCAAGGTGTGTGGAGCACCTCGCCTGGAAATTTACGGAGATTCGAATCTGTTGGTGCAGCAGTCGATGAATTTATGCGACGCAATCAGTGATAATATGATCGCCTACCGCCAATTGTACCAGAATATAGAAGCTAAATTCAAAGGGTGCGAGCTCAAACACATCGGCAGAGCCAGCAATGAAGAAGCAGATGCGGTGGCAAACATTGGATCCATGTGCTCCCCTATTCCAGATGGAGTATTTTATGAAGCTATTGCTCAGTGATCAATCAAGGAGAAAGTGTCGGCACCTCCAAAATTATCGACTGATGATTCAGAAGCAAAACTACAGCAAGATGTCGAAGAGTCTACATCGCAACTCACAGAGCAGGTCCTTCTTCTTGAGCCCCTTTGGACTAAGCCTTTTTTAGCATACTTAATAAAACAACGATTACTGGAGGATCCAGTGGAAGCCAGGCGTATTGTAAGACGATCTAAAGCCTTCACTATAGTAAACGGGGAACTCTACAAGCGTAGTATCTCTGGTATCTTTCAAAAGTGCATTGCCATCGACGATGGAAAAGCTCTATTACGTGAGATACACGAAGGAACCTGTGGTCATCATGCAAGCAGCAGAGCCCTTGTGGCCAAAGCTTTTAGAGCAAGATTTTATTGGCCAATAGCGCGTCGGATGCTTGAGACCTAATACGGAAGTGTGATCTCTGTCAGCGTTTTGCACCAAAACCGCATGCTCCTGCAACAGATCTAATGACCGGCTCGGCCCTTTGCTCAATGGGGACTTGACCAAGTTGGACCGCTGCCAAGATCATCGCCTGGAGGACACACATACCTACTGGTCGCACTCAATAAGTTCACCAAATGGATCGAGGCTGTACCAGTCAGAGATCAAAAAGCCGCAACTGCTGTCCAGTTTTTCGAGGGAAAAACTTGTCGGTTTGGCATGCCTCACAGCATCGTTACAGACAATGGAACTAACTTCGACTCCAAAAAGTTTCGGAAATTCTGTGACGACGGTGGTATCAAACTAAAATTCGCTTCAGTCACACATCCCCAAACCAATGGTCAAGTCGAAAGCATCAATGGCTTAATAGGAGATGGTCTTAAAAAGCGCCTTACGGGCGCAGCTGGAGCTTGGATCGAAGAATTGCCATCTGTAGTTTGGAGCTTGCGCACTACACCAAACAGATCGACTCAGTATACTCCGTTTTTTTCTGGTCTATGGAGCCGAAGCAGTTCTGCCAGCCGATGTTCGCTTTGAAGCCCCTCGGGTGACTGCGTACATAGAAACAATTTCTAACAACGCATTGCAAGACGCCGTGGATCTCCTTGACGAGGCTCGGGACATTGCCTTAGCAAGAACAACGGTATACCAGTAGGCGTTAAGAAATTACCATGGTCGACGAGTACGTAATCGAAGCTTCATTGTTGGAGATATGGTACTGCGATTAAAACAAGAAAGACCCCTGAAGCTCGAGTCTCCGTGGGAAGGGCCGTTCATAGTCACTAAAGTGATACCAGGAGTAGCTTACCGTCTCAAGAACCCAGCCTCGGGTGAAGACGTTGAAAATCCATGGAATGTTGCACATTTGCTTGACAGCTTCTCAGTCTGTCTTATATTATGAATAAAATTCTTGATTGGGCTTCCACCCTTATTGTTTCAAGCATTATCACCCGAACAATTGTTCGGGTCCTCTATTATCGGCTCTTACTCCCATCGGGAGCTTTGGCTAAAAATACGTTCTTTACAGTATCGTTAACTAATACTCCCATCGGGAGCTATAGTTACCGATACGCAGCAAACCATCCAAGCCTCGAGAAAATACGCGAGTGCTGCAGTCGATGGACATATTATTAATTATAAAAAAGGCTCAAACCGGTGCACCGTGTAACGAAGCCAAGAGCCTAAATCCCTCGTTTAATCGATGAGTGTTGCTCTTACAAAACTTACATATCGACTCTGCAAAACTTGCAATTGCAACGGAGTCGTCGGGTGAGCAGGCTGACTATCACTCAGCCGCCTGATAACCCACAAGTATAGGGGATCGCGTGTAGCCTTTTCGATAAGTAAGAGTGTCAAACCCAGCGAGGAGCTAAAGGTAGGATAAACATTCTCTCAAGTTCTATCAACCACTGATACAACTCTACGCACACTAAGCGTTTGCAATATCTAGGAAATAAAACTAGAGCGATAACGGGTATGAGAGGTGACTTTGCAGAACAATAAAATACACGGAATAAATGTTAGTGCTGCAGCAATAAAACAAACTAAACTAACAGTACCATGAGTGTGGAAAGGTGGTGGTAATAGTGGTGGCTTTGTCCAAGATCAATTAGTGAGGATCTTGGGTTCAATGTCTTCGATGCAGCTTTCTATGTAGGAGAGGCTAAATATACATGCTCTCCCTCCGGGATTACAAGTACTATATGATTGGCTTGCTAGCAAACATCCGTAAATACTAGCAAGCATTAAGGTTTCCCCAACCATAGCCTTAAGTAAATGGTCCTCTTACTCCCATACATGCAACTATCCGGTTCGCGTCCTCAGGTTTCTGTCACTCCGGCAGAACTTCCCCTTCTAGTATACAAGTACTACCAACCCTATGGTGCTTGATCCATGCGCGCATAAATATAATGGGCACCAAGGACGGTAACATATCAACATACAACTCTAATGAACCAAAGAGAAACAACCAATCAATCAATGAACAAATAAACTATGGCAACATGACATAGATCATAGGATTATAACTTATAGCATCAAACACCATGTTTACATAGGGCGGTACAGAGGTTTGTGAGAGGATGGACCACTGAATACAATGAGGAGTTGGTGATGGAGATGGCGGTGAAGACGTCAGAGAGGGGCTCAGCGAGGAGTGCCGGGAGGCGAAGGCGTTGGCGGCGGCGGCGCGGGGGACTCCTTCCCCGCCGCCGGCATCATGGGGGAGCGCCGCCCCTTAGCCTTCTTCTTCCTTGAGTTGGTGCTGGTGTAGATGAGTGTTTGCCCCTCCTTGGCTGCTGCCAAGGAGGAGGATTTTCGTGATAATGCTTGGGGGCCTCAAAAAATAGGGTTTCCCATCAATATATAGTGTTGGAGATGCAATTTAGGCCATAGGATGGATGCCCCTTTGATCCAAGGGCTCTTGGGCACCTCTAGAACCTTCCTAGGACTCTCCTCTGTCCTTCATGAGCCTCACAACTCGTGGCTGGGCCGAAATATCCAGGTATAAAAAGAGTTTGTGTCAAATACGTCACCAACTTTCGGAGTCCCGAGACTGCACAAACCTCTGCAGTAATTCTGCTCTACCGGATGCATCCGTTGTCCGTTCTGGACGAATAAGATGTCCAAATTGTTCGGTTTGAAATTCTCTACAACTTTATAGTTGACGTATTTTCCATTGGACGTCTTTTTGATTGAGTTTCGAAGCGATCTTTAAAAAGTGTTCAGCAGAGACAGATTCCGGGAAATTCCAGATTTCACCATAATGAGCTATTTCCTTCCATATTTGCCTATTTCCTGCACAACAAAGTTGAAACCAAGAACTTGTGCACTTTTGCAACTATTAATAGGTTAGTCCCTTAAAACATATAGTAATTGGTGTAAAATAAGCATGAAACATCAAAAGTTATAGATACGTTTGCGACGTATCAACATCCCCAAGCTTAACTCCTGCTCGTCCTCGAGTAGGTAAGTGATAAAAAGAATAATTTTTGAGGTGACATGCACCTTCAAAGTTCAAAGGATGACTAGATACAAATAATTTAAGAACAAGTAATAATACATTCATGATTCAATCAATAATAATTTTGGGACCATGCACATAGAACTAAGAATGACAACTATGCTCTCATAAGACGATGCATATAACTTAGAAGATGAAGACTCAACATAAAAGTAAAAGAATGGCCCTTCGCAGAGGGAAGCAGAGATTAAACATGTGCTAGAGATTTTTTATTTTGAAAACATAGAGATATAAAATTTTAAGAGAGGCAATTGTGCCAACGGTAGAAATAAGTAATATAGGTTATGTATAAAACTTCCTATAAGTTGCAAGCCTCATGCATCGAATACTAATAGTGCCCGCACCTTGTCCTAATTAGCTCGGATTTCCATGGATTATCATCGCATTACATATGTTTCAACCAAGTTTCACAAAGGGTACCTCCATGCCACCTGTACAAAGGTCTAAGGAGAAAGTTCGCATTGGATTTCTCGCTTTTGATTATTCTCAACTTAGACATCCATACCGGGACAACATGGACAACAGACAAATGGACTCCTCTTTAAGCTTAAAGCTTTTGGTAACATAAATTTCTCATAAGAGATTTTTGAGGTTTTAATGTCCATGCTGAAACTTCCACCATGTAAACATGGCTTTGGTTAGCGGCCCAATGTTCTTCTCTAACAATATGCATACTCTAACCTTTTATTATGATTATCTCCTTTACTTCAGACAAGACGGACATGCATAGTTACTCACATGATATTTATCAAAAATATGATGATGGTGTCCCCATGTCAGCATGGTTGCCACACAACAAGCAACTTATAAGAACTAAGATACATAAGTGACATATTCCTCACCACAATATTTTTTAGGCTACTTTCCCACGAGCTATGTATTGCAAAAACAAGGAATTATTTTGAAGGTTTTAAAGGTAGCACATGTAAATTTACTTGGAGTGGCGGTGAAATACCACATATAGGTAGGTATGGTGGACACTTTTGGCATATTTTGGTTTTTGGTGGTTGGATGCACGAGTAGAGATCATACTCAGTACAGAATGAAGGCTAGCAAAAAGAAAGATAGCGACCAACTAAGAGAGAAATAATGGTCATAATCATGCATAGCGACAAAACTTATTAATTAAAGCATATGGTGATATTAAAAGTCTCAACTAAATGATCAATTCAACCCAATTGAAACATCAGAGGAGATCTTCCATTTGCATCACTATTAATATGAAACTTTTATACTCGTATCCAACACCAATCAACTTATTTGAAACAACTCTCATTTATAATATTCATTAAAGATCGGAGAGCTAATCATATATAACTGAAGCATACTAACAAGCTCTGAACAAAATAGGAGTGAAAAACCAGAGCTAAACGCAGTACTAGCAAAAATAAAACGCTCGTTGAACAATAAGAGTGAAAACTAGAGCGTTCATACAATTAAAACGGAGCGTGTCTCTCTCCCAAACAAACATGGTATGATGGTGCCCACTTTATTGAAAATAAAATACACAACAGAAAATAAAGACGCTCCAAGAATAACACATAGTATATGGAGCAATAAAAATATAGTGAACAGAAACAGGACCTGATATTTTTATTGATGAAGAAGGGGATGCCTTGGGCATCCCCAAGCTTTGACGTACTTTTTGAATATATCTTGGGGTGACATGGGCATCCCCAAGCTTGAGCTTTTGTCCATTCTTCATCTCATCTCATCATTCTTATTTCCTACACTTAAAAACTTCCTTCATACAAAACTCATCACAAATCTCATTAGCAGCGTTAGTGCAATGATAATATTAATCAAATCTACAAAGTTCAGTATGACATATGAAAAGCATTTTAATAAGCATTAGCTACTGCAGCACAACTTCAATAAGGTTCTTTGATCAAGAGAACTCAAAAAGGTGGACAAAAAGATGCAAATGCAAAACAGTGCAAGAATCTGTCAAAACAGAAGAGTTCGTAAAAATTGATTTTTGAAAAATAGTTACGCTGCATAACTCGAAAAACTCTGACCTAATGAAAGTTACATAAATACCTGGGGAAGATGCTAGTAAATTTGCAGCTCAAACTTACGTTCCGGTGATTTTTGGTGATTTTTCTCGTGACGAACCAGAAACAGTAAACAAGATTGCAAATCCCCCAAATACCACTTTCTTACCATTAGAGGCAATTCTTGGCACAAAAACAAAACAAACATGATAATGAGAGGTCATTACAGTAGTAATGACTTCCAATACTCAAAAAAGCAGTAAATAACAGAAATATAAACATATTGGGTTGTCTCCCATAAAGCTCTTTCTTTATAGCCATTTAAGATGGGCATGATTATTTGATGGAGCTCTCAAACCCCCTTTTTTTGTTGTTTTCCAATTATAAGTGAAACTGACAAAGAAACAAGAACCAAGTAAAGAACCTAATAAAACTAAATATGATAAAACCAGAGATAATAAAAGCAACTATATACAATACTTACATGTGGATGGGTAATATTGAGTTTGAAGGAGACAACCTCATGTTGGTTGATGAATAGGGGGATGCCTTGGGCATCCCCAAGCTTAGATATTTGCATCTTCTTGAATATTCTCTTGGGATCCATCTACACAACCCCAAGCTTGAGCTCTTGCATCCTCTTGCTCATCTCATATCACCATATTGATTGGAACTTCACAAAACTTCACAAAACTCATTAGTAGGTTAGTACTCATTAAATAAAATCCACAAGTGTTCAAGTATCCCTAATTTCTATAAAATCTATCAAATATTTAGCCACTGTAATACTGAGGTTTCTTATTATTTCAATCGTACGTCAAAAACGAAGGAAACTTTTGAATTCTAAGTACAATATTTAAACAAAGATAATAGAAATCTGTCAAAACTGAACACTCTGTAAAGATGTCACTCAATGAGATAGTTACGTAGCTCAAATCGAAAAACTCATGATTAATGAAAGACATATCATAACCTCAGGTCTATGGACAAAAAAATTTCAGATCAAAATGCCATACTGAGATTTTTCACGAATTTTTGCAGCACAGCACAGGAAATCTGTCTCAACAGAATCAGTCCGTAAAGATTGAATTATTAGATCTGTCTATGTACCTCAAATCAGAAACGTCAGAACTAACGAAAGTTAGATAGCAAGCACTACTATGCACTCAAGACATTTCAGATCAAGATCACGTTCTGGTGATTTTTAAAATTTTCTACAGTGGAGCACAGGAAATCTGTTTTCTAGGCAGCATAGTGACAAACTTGCATAACAAACTAGGGTTTATCTATACATTCTATTTACAGCGGGATATGTACACTATATACACTATATACACTATTTACAAGTTTTTAATGAAAAGTTTCCATGGAACACAAGTGTTCAAGGTCGACCCCCACTTCACCGTTACTCATCTTTCCAATCACTTTTCTTTTCTGAAAACATTTTTTCATTTTTTTTATATAAGAAGTGATGAGGTCTAAGACCCCGTGTGTGGCCCGATCTCGCGGATTGACTTCGAAACCAAGAGGGAAGATGGGAAAACGCGAGGAACACGAAGAACACGACGAACACGAGGAACTTCGAGACTCACGCACGCACACCAACCCGATACACCCGATACTTACCCCCGTGGCTCGATGGACCACGCCAATAGAATCACCCGGAAGAGGCACGCGGCAGAATTCCCGGTGAGAGATTGGTGTTGGAGAAAAGAGATTGGTGAGGGAGAGAGAGTAGCTTGTACTAGAATCTCACTCAACAATATCCAAATCAACAACAAGGATGGCCTTGATTACAGAGGGATGATACCCAAGGGAGACTAAGCTCAAAGGTAGGTTTGAGTTCAAAACAAGTCTAAAGAGCTAAAGGGGCGTCTGGGGTGCTTATATAGTCTTACAAGGCGTCACGGGCCGAAAAGGTACGAAGGAAACAAGTTCGGGCCGATTGGGCGACTTAAGTTGTGCAGGCCGGTCAGGGAGCCGGTCGAGCCGGAACTGGGGCCGGGCGGGCAGTCCGGACCGGAGCACTGGGACCGGGCGGCAACCGGACGAGGTTCCGAGGCCCCGGGATGTTGCCCGGATGGCACGAGCGCAAATCCCGGTTTGGACCGGGCGGCCCGGTCAGGAGGCCGGTCAGACCGGATTCTGGACCGGGTGGCCCGGTCAGGAGGCCGGTCTGACCGGGTTCTGGACCGGCCGGCCATCTTCTCTTCCTTGCGCTCTTCGGGCGGCTTCCGGTCCAGCTCCATTTCCATCTTCACGTCCAGCTGCTCCTCTCCTCCTCTTGACCATGGTGTATCCTCCTCTTCGTGCTCTTGATGCTCCTTGTACCTAATGACACATAACACGTCGGCATGAGGTAGCAATCCATCCAAAGGGGTACCAAGATCAAGGGTGGTGAGGAGCAAGTTCACCTCATCATGAAGAGCTAACTCGGGCTCGTGTCATCGGTCCACTTGGGGGACTTGTTGGTCTTGGTGTAGCGACGTCGGTGACCGGGGCTACATCATCTCCCCCCCTTGGGAAAGAGTCATCCTCGACTCTTGCACCTCCTCATCTCCATGATAGGGTGACAAGTCCGAGACGTTGAACATGTTGCTCACCAAGTACTTGGATGTCGGTATGTCGATGACGTAAGCGTTGTCGTTGATGCGTTTGAGGACCTTGAAGGGGCCATCTCCTCTTGGCTTGAGCTTGGAGTTGCGCTCATGAGGGAATCGTTCCTTCCGGAGGTGGATCCAAACGAGGTCTCCTTCTTCGAATATCCTTGCCTTCTTCTTGGTGTTGATGCGGTTGGCTTGACGAAGAACATGTTCTTGTATGGTTGCCCTTGTCTCTTCATGTAGTTTCTTGACGGCGGCGGTGCGCTTGTCGAAGTCCATGTTGATGCGCTCGTGGAGGGGAAGCGGAAGTATGTCGAGTGCCGTGTAAGGTTCGAAGCCATGGACGACCATGAAGGGGCTCCTTGACATAGTCTTGTGCTTGGCGCGGTTGTAGGCGAACTCGGCGTGAGGAAGGCACTCCTCCCATGAGTTCAAGTTTTTCTTCACGAGGATGCGTAGGAGGGTGGAGAGGCTTCGATTGACCACTTCCGTTTGGCCATCCGTTTGCGGGTGCGATGATGATGAGAACAAGAGCTTGACTCCAAACTTCGCCATGAGTGACTTCCAAAGATAACTCATGAACTTGACGTCTCGATCCGACACAATGCTTTGCGGTACTCCATGTAGGCGGACAATTTCCCGGAAAAACAATGAAGCAATGTGTGAAGCATCGTCACTCTTATGGCAAGGTATGAAATGAGCCATCTTAGATAATCTATTCACTACAACAAATATGGAATCATGACCATGCTTAGTGCGAGGCAAGCCTAGAACGAAATCCATGCTAATATCGGTCCATGGTGCATAAGGAATAGGCAATGGCATGTAAAGACCATAAGGGTTGGAGGTAGACTTAGCTTGTAAGCATGTTGTGCACCGACGGCAAAGGCGCTCCACATCTCGCTTCATCTTTGGCCAATAGTAGTGGGTTGAGAGCATGGCATATGTCTTGTCACGTCCAAAGTGACCCATAAGACCTCCTCCATGAGACCCTTGCAAAAGCAATTTTCGAAGCGAAGACTCGGGAATGCAAATCTTGTTAGCTTTAAACAAATAGCCATCATGCAAATAGAAATCATCCAGTCCTCGCTCAACGGAGCACTTCTCAAAAATTGGAGCAAAGAAAGAATCGGAAGGATAGAGTTCTTTGATCTCTTCAAGTCCCAAAACATGAAAATCCAAACGAGTTAGCAAAAGGGTGTTTTTGCGGGAAAGAGCATCCGCCACAACATTGTCCTTGCCCTTCTTGTATTTGATCACATATGGGAAGGACTCAATGAACTCGACCCATTTTGCATGTCGTTTGTTCAAGTTGTGTTGGCTTTTCAAATATTTCAAGGACTCATGGTCGGAATGAATGATAAACTCTTTTGGCCAAAGATAGTGTTGCCAAACTTCAAGAACACGAACCAAAGCGTAGAGCTCCTTGTCATATATAGGATAGTTGAGGCGTGCGCCATCCAACTTCTCGCTATAGTATGCCACGGGTTTGCCCTCTTGCATAAGAACACCACCAATACCAAGCCCACTTGCATCACACTCAATCTCAAAAGTTTTGGCAAAATTTGGAAGAACAAGAAGAGGAGCTTCGGTAAGGCGTTTCTTCAACTCATCAAAAGCATTTTGTTGGGCCTTGCCCCAAACAAACGGAACATTCTTTTTGGTAAGCTCATTCAAAGGGCAAGCAATGGTGCTAAAGTCTTTCACAAAGCGGCGGTAAAACCCGGCAAGTCCATGGAAGCTTCGGACTTGGCCAACATTTGTAGGGGTAGGCCAATTGTGGATGGCCTCCACCTTGGAAGAATCAACTTCAATCCCATTAGCGGAAACCACAAAACCAAGAAAAACCAATTTGTTTTGAGCAAAGGTGCACTTGGGGAGGTTAGCATAAAGCTTTTCATGGCGCAAGATGCACAAGACCTCTCTCACATGTTGCACATGGTCCTCGAGGTTTTTGCTATAAATAAGAATATCATCGAAGTAGACAACCACGCTCTTGCCAATGAGAGGACGCAAGATGTGATTCATGAGGCGCATGAAAGTTGATGGAGCATTGGAAAGACCGAAAGGCATAACGAGCCATTCATAGAGACCGAGTTTGGTCTTGAATGCCGTTTTCCATTCATCACCAATAGCCATGCGGATTTGATGGTAACCACTACGCAAATCGACTTTAGAGAAAATCGTGGCACCACTAAGTTCATCAAGCATGTCATCTAAACGCGGAATGGGATGGCGGTAACGGACGGTAATGGCATTGATGGGGCGACAATCCATACACATCCGTTGCGTCTCATCCGGTTTAGGCACAAATCACGGGAACCGCACAAGGGCTAAGGCTTTCGCGGACGTACCCTTTGGCGAGGAGATCTTGAATTTGGCGGTTGATCTCCTTGGTCTCTTCGGGGTTGGTGCGGTAGGCGGCATGGTTTGGGAGCGGAGCACCGGGTATGAGGTCGATGCGGTGTTCTATGGCTCGGAGTGGTGGTAGTCCATGAGGGAGCTCGTCGGGGAAGACGTTTTGAAACTCCTTCAAAAGAGACAACAAAGACGAAGGAATGTTGGTTAAGTCGTTAGTCGCCGACGAGGGTCCCTTGCATATGAGCACATAGTGCAATATGGTGGATGGGTTCTCTTGGAGCTCTCTCCACCCACTCTTGGTGGCTAGAAGGACACTCTTGGATTCACTCATGTATGGCTTGTGGCGCTCACTCTCTTTGTGGTGGGTCGCTCCCTCTCCTCTCATCTCACTATGGTGGGTGCGGAGTTGTGCCCTCGCTAAAGCCTTCGCATTATCCGCGATGATTTGGCTAGGAGTCATCGGGCGCAACTCGAACTTCTTGTCGTTGACCTTGAAGGTGTATGTGTTGGAGAGTCCATCATGTATAGCCTTCTTGTCATATTGCCAAGGGCGGCCAAGCAACATGTGGCACACCGTCATGGGTACCACGTCACACTCGATGGTGTCCTCATAAGGGCCGATCTTGAAGTTGACGGTGACGGTATGTTGTATCTTGACGTTGCCCTTGTCACTCAACCATTGGATATGGTAAGGGTGAGGATGCTTGCGTAGAGTGAGGTTGAGCTTCTCACATAACTCGGTGCTCGCAAGGTTATGGCAACTTCCACCATCTATGATGACCTTGATCGACTTGCCACCAATACCGGCATGGGTTTGGAAGATGTTGCACCGTTGTTCTTCCGTAGCATGAGGTTGTGTGGTTAGCACCCTTGTGACCACAAGTGAGGAACTTGGGTCATGCTCACATAAGAGAGGATCTTCTCCACTTTCTTGCTCATAAGCTTCTTCACTTTCCACGGCGGCTTGCACAAGGGCTTCATATTCATCCTCATCAAGAGTCTCGATGTCACCATTCTCCATAGTGATCATAACCTTGGTGTTCTTGCACTCAAACGATTTGTGACCTTGGGTGCCACACTTGAAGCAAGTGACACTAGAGGGTCCCGTGGATGCCTTAGAGGAGGCGGTGGAGGAGACCGTTTGCTTCATGCGACTTTGGATAGTCGGCTTCTTGGATGGTGTAGAGGATGCGTCGGCCTTGGCACTTGTAGCTTGAGGAGTTGATGTAGTAGGAGGAGTCGATGTAGCGAACTTGGAGGAGAAGTAGGTCTTGGCCTTGGAGTACTTGATGTCCTCAATCACTTGGCGCTCGGCCTTCGATGCTTGGTGGACTAACTCAACCATGTTGGAGTAGGGTTGGAACTCGACGATCCTCTTGATGGGATAAGTAAGGCCATTGAAGAAACGAGCAATGGTTTGTTCTTCGGACTCTTGGATGTTGGCTCGCATCATAGTGAGCTCCATCTCCTTGTAGAACTCCTCAACGGTCTTGGTGCCTTGCTTCAACTTTTGGAGCTTGTTGAAGAGGTCGGTCATGTAGTGCGTGGGGACAAAGCGAGCATGCATTTCTTTCTTCATGTCTTCCCAAATGTCAATAGGAGGTTCACCCTTCTCTTCTCGAAGAGTGAGGACTTGCTCCCACCAAGTGTTGGCGTAGTCTTCAAACTCGAGTGATGCCATAGCCACTTTCTTGGAACCGGAGTAGTTGTGGATGCGGAAGATCTTGTCCACCTTGAGTGCCCATGAGAGGTAGGCTTCGGCGTCGTCTTCACCTTTGAACTTGGGCATGTTGAACTTGAGTTTGCCATACATGTTCTCTTCATCCTCCAAGTTTCTTCTACGAGGAGGGGCGCCGTCATCTCTTGCGGCTAGAGGTGGAATAGGAGGTCTTCTACGGCCAACCATAGCATTGGGTTGGCGTTGAAGATGAACGCTTGCTTCACTTGGTTCACGGTGAGGATGTGGTTGAAGATCTTGGCGCGGTTGAGGACAATGCTCAATGTTGGGTCTCTCATCTTGATCATGGTGAGGCTCTCCTCGTCCACATTGGTCATGGAGAGGGTGGCGACGAAGATCTCGCCGAGGTGGATCTTGAGGATCTTGGTCTTGGGGATGGCCATCATGCCCATGGTGGGCATGGCGATCCGCTTGGTGACGATCTTGGTGAAGGACTTGGTCTTGTGGAGGACGCTCATGTGGACGAGCATGGCGATGTATTTCTCCACGCCTAGAGTTGGAGCGGGAGTCTTCATGACGAGCTTGTGGGCGATGAGGTCGATGATGGTCTTCATGCCTTGAGGAAGAGCTTGAGGACGAAAGGCCACCATGAGAGTAATAGTCTTGTGGCGAGCTTGATGAAGATGAAGTAGAGCGGTGTCGACAACGACGACCCAAGTTGGTGATGGCGCGCTCGAGGCTATCCATGCGTCGCTCCATGTTGGCATCATTGGCCGCCATTTGGCCATTCAAGTTGTCCGTAGCTTCACGAAGAAGAGCCAAATCTTGGTTCACGGTGGCGAAGTTGTGAGCCACCTCATCGTATTGCTCATCAATGCGGGTCTCGAAGAGGGAGAGTTGCTCCTTGAACTCTTGTCGTTGCGTCCATAGGTTGTGTTGAGTAGCCAACCTCTCGGTGTTGCGGAGGATCTCTTCATCCCTATTGGTATCTCCGTTCCTATCCATGATGCAAAGACAAGAACTATGTTGTGTATGTTAGTGGAAGGAGACTACCTCACACACTTACCAAGGTAAGATAGTATTGAGGCAATCCACCAAACCGAAAGCAAGATCAAGTGTATCGGGAACACACGCAAAACCACATGCAAAAGCTAGCAAATATGGTGTTAGGCGAGTGTTGTGGAAAGCCAAAAGACAAATCCAAGATCGAGTATGTTGTTAAAAGTGGGTGAGGACCAAAAATCCAAATGTCAATGTGAAGATCACTATAAACACGGAAAAGTTGTGGAACACACACACGAGATAAGCGGGGTTAGTGCAACCAAAAGTGAGCGGAAAAGTGTATGTATAAGTGCTCGGTGTCACACTAACACAAAGAGAGCCAAAGCTTTGGTTGCAAAGGAAGAGACAACAAGATTCACACGCGGCCTCTCTTCTCCTATCTCTCTTTGCTTAAAAGCTTTTTCTCTTTTGTATATGGCGGCACTTGCACTCGTTTGTATCTTTGGTGGCACGTGGACACTTTGTATGTATGGGCGTATGGATGTATGGATGTATGGATGTATGGTGCTACTCGCACTCTTTTTGTGTTTTTGGGGCTTTTTCACGCACTATGTTAGCGTTAGCCTCGCTTTTGCTATCTTGCCACACGAGTGTTTGCTTGGGTGCCTTACTCAACGCGACACACACACCTCACAATGCGGGGCCACGTGCAATGTCTCGCAACACTAGACAAGCAATGCTCGATGGGATAGATCGCAAAAGGAAGAGGGGTTACAAGGTGAAAGCTGCAAGTTATACCTGCGATGATGGTGGTGGTGGTGGTGGTGGTGGTGGAGATCGCCGGAAGACGAGGTCGAAGGAGGGGGCGTTGCTGCGCCCGGTCTGGGGCCCGGTTGGACCGGCTCCTGGACCGGCCTGGCCGGTTGTACGGCCGGTCGACCGGATTCTGGACCGGGCCGGCCGGTCTGTAGCCCGGTTGACCGGCGCTCAACCG
This sequence comes from Lolium perenne, assembly GCF_019359855.2. Taxonomy (NCBI): domain Eukaryota; kingdom Viridiplantae; phylum Streptophyta; class Magnoliopsida; order Poales; family Poaceae; genus Lolium; species Lolium perenne. Next base: position 100,372,153 of record NC_067245.2, read on the forward strand.
GATCGCGCGATTTCTCTCTCTTGTTCTTCACGAAAACCAAGCCAAATCGACCAAATCGAAGGGAAACGATGGAATTGGAGGCTAAAAGTTGGGGAAATAGTAGATCAAGCACAACAACACCAGATCCACGGACCAAAACCACTCAAAACGCAACCAAATCACAGATCGGTCAAAAGGCAATTTAGGGCTATTTTTGGGGATTTTTTGGAAAATTTTCTAGGGACGAAATCGAGTGGGTGGAAGGTCAAATCCGCGGTAACCAAGAGCTGCTGATACCATATGATGAGGTCTAAGACCCCGTGTGTGGCCCGATCTCGCGGATTGACTTCGAAACCAAGAGGGAAGATGGGAAAACGCGAGGAACACGAAGAACACGACGAACACGAGGAACTCCGAGACTCACGCACGCACACCAACCCGATACACCCGATACTTACCCCCGTGGCTCGATGGACCACGCCAATAGAATCACCCGGAAGAGGCACGCGGCAGAATTCCCGGTGAGAGATTGGTGTTGGAGAAAAGAGATTGGTGAGGGAGAGAGAGTAGCTTGTACTAGAATCTCACTCAACAATATCCAAATCAACAACAAGGATGGCCTTGATTACAGAGGGATGATACCCAAGGGAGACTAAGCTCAAAGGTAGGTTTGAGTTCAAAACAAGTCTAAAGAGCTAAAGGGGCATCTGGGGTGCTTATATAGTCTTACAAGGCGTCACGGGCCGAAAAGGTACGAAGGAAACAAGTTCGGGCCGATTGGGCGACTTAAGTTGTGCAGGCCGGTCAGGGAGCCGGTCAGACCGAGCCTGGGACCGGGCGGCAACCGGACGAGGTTCCGAGGCCCCGGGATGTTGCCCGGATGGCACGAGTGCAAATCCCGGTTTGGACCGGGCGGCCCGGTCAGGAGGCCGGTCAGACCGGATTCTGGACCGGGTGGCCCGGTCAGGAGGCCGGTTTGACCGGGTTCTGGACCGGCCGGCCATCTTCTCTTCCTTGCGCTCTTCGGGCGGCTTCCGGTCCAGCTCTATGTCCATCTTCACGTCCAGCTGCTCCTCTCCTCCTCTTGACCATGGTGTATCCTCCTCTTCGTGCTCTTGATGCTCCTTGTACCTAATGACACATAACACGTCGGCATGAGGTAGCAATCCATCCAAAGGGGTACCAAGATCAAGGGTGGTGAGGAGCAAGTTCACCTCATCATGAAGAGCTTTAACTTGGGCTCGTGTCATTGGTCCACTTGGGGGACTTGTTGGTCTTGGTGTAGCGACGTCGGTGACCGGGGCTACATCATCTCCCCCCCTTGGGAAAGAGTCATCCTCGACTCTTGCACCTCCTCATCTCCATGATAGGGTGACAAGTCCGAGACGTTGAACGTGTTACTCACCAAGTACTTGGATGTTGGTATGTTGATGACGTAAGCGTTGTCGTTGATGCGTTTGAGGACCTTGAAGGGGCCATCTCCTCTTGGCTTGAGCTTGGAGTTGCGCTCATGAGGGAATCGTTCCTTCCGGAGGTGGATCCAAACGAGGTCTCCTTCTTCGAATATCCTTGCCTTCTTCTTGGTGTTGATGCGGTTGGCTTGACGAAGAACATGTTCTTGTATGGTTGCCCTTGTCTCTTCATGTAGTTTCTTGACGGTGGCGGTGCGCTTGTCGAAGTCCATGTTGATGCGCTCGTGGAGGGGAAGCAGAAGTATGTTGAGTGCCGTGTAAGGTTCGAAGCCATAGACGACCATGAAGGGGCTTCTTGACGTAGTCTTGTGCTTGGCGCAGTTGTAGGCGAACTCGGCGTGAGGAAGGCACTCCTCCCATGAGTTCAAGTTTTTCTTCACGAGGATGCGTAGGAGGGTGGAGAGGCTTCGATTGACCACTTCCGTTTGGCCATCCATTTGCGGGTGCGATGATGATGAGAACAAGAGCTTGACTCCAAACTTCGCCATGAGTGACTTCCAAAGATAACTCATGAACTTGACGTCTCGATCCGACACAATGCTTTGCGGTACTCCATGTAGGCGGACAATTTCCCGGAAAAACAATGAAGCAATGTGTGAAGCATCGTCGCTCTTATGGCAAGGTATGAAATGAGCCATCTTAGAGAATCTATCCACTACAACAAATATGGAATCATGACCATGCTTAGTGCGAGGCAAGCCTAGAACGAAATCCATGCTAATATCGGTCCATGGTGCATAAGGAATAGGCAATGGCATGTAAAGACCATAAGGGTTGGAGGTAGACTTAGCTTGTAAGCATGTTGTGCACCGACGGCAAAGGCGCTCCACATCTCGCTTCATCTTTGGCCAATAGTAGTGGGTTGAGAGCATGGCATATGTCTTGTCACGTCCAAAGTGACCCATAAGACCTCCTCCATGAGACTCTTGCAAAAGCAATTTTCGAAGCGAAGACTCGGGAATGCAAATCTTGTTAGCTTTAAACAAATAGCCATCATGCAAATAGAAATCATCCACTCCTCGCTCAACGGAGCACTTCTCAAAAATTGGAGCAAAGAAAGAATCGGAAGGATAGAGTTCTTTGATCTCTTCAAGTCCCAAAACATGAAAATCCAAACGAGTTAGCAAAAGGGTGTTTTTGCGGGAAAGAGCATCCGCCACAACATTGTCCTTGCCCTTCTTCTATTTGATCACATATGGGAAGGACTCAATGAACTCGACCCATTTTGCATGTCGTTTGTTCAAGTTGTGTTGGCTTTTCAAATATTTCAAGGACTCATGGTCGGAATGAATGATAAACTCTTTTGGCCAAAGATAGTGTTGCCAAACTTCAAGAACACGAACCAAAGCGTAGAGCTCCTTGTCATATATAGGATAGTTGAGGCGTGCACCATCCAACTTCTCGCTATAGTATGCCACGGGTTTGCCCTCTTGCATAAGAACACCACCAATACCAAGCCCACCTGCATCACACTCAATCTCAAAAGTTTTGGCAAAATTTGGAAGAACAAGAAGAGGAGCTTCGGTAAGGCGTTTCTTCAACTCATCAAAAGCATTTTGTTGGGCCTTGCCCCAAACAAACGGAACATTCTTTTTGGTAAGCTCATTCAAAGGGCAAGCAATGGTGCTAAAGTCTTTCACAAAGCGGCGGTAAAACCCGGCAAGTCCATGGAAGCTTCGGACTTGGCCAACATTTGTAGGGGTAGGCCAATTATGGATGGCCTCCACCTTGGAAGAATCAACTTCAATCCCATTAGCGGAAACCACAAAACCAAGAAAAACCAATTTGTTTTGAGCAAAGGTGCACTTGGGGAGGTTAGCATAAAGCTTTTCATGGCGCAAGATGCACAAGACCTCTCTCACATGTTGCACATGGTCCTCGAGGTTTTTGCTATAAATAAGAATATCATCAAAGTAGACAACCACGCTCTTGCCAATGAGAGGACGCAATATGTGATTCATGAGGCGCATGAAAGTTGATGGAGCATTGGAAAGACCGAAAGGCATAACGAGCCATTCATAGAGACCGAGTTTGGTCTTGAATGCCGTTTTCCATTCATCACCAATAGCCATGCGGATTTGATGGTAACCACTACGCAAATCGACTTTAGAGAAAATCGTGGCACCACTAAGTTCATCAAGCATGTCATCTAAACGCGGAATGGGATGGCGGTAACGGACGGTAATGGCATTGATGGGGCGACAATCCATACACATCCGTTGCGTCTCATCCGGTTTAGGCACAAATCACGGGAACCGCACAAGGGCTAAGGGTTTCGCGGACGTACCCTTTGGCGAGGAGATCTTGAATTTGGCGGTTGATCTCCTTGGTCTCTTCGGGGTTGGTGCGGTAGGCGGCATGGTTTGGGAGCGGAGCGCCGGGTATGAGGTCGATGCGGTGTTCTATGCCTCGGAGTGGTGGTAGTCCATGAGGGAGCTCGTCGGGGAAGACGTCTTGAAACTCCTTCAAAAGAGACAACAAAGACGAAGGAATGTTGGTTAAGTCGTTAGTCGCCGACGAGGGTCCCTTGCATATGAGCACATAGTGCAATATGGTGGATGGGTTCTCTTGGAGCTCTCTCCACTCACTCTTGGTGGCTAGAAGGACACTCTTGGATTCACTCATGTATGGCTTGTGGCGCTCACTCTCTTTGTGGTGGGTCGCTCCCTCTCCTCTCATCTCACTATGGTGGGTGCGGAGTTGTGCCCTCGCTAAAGCCTTCGTATTATCCGCGATGATTTGGCTAGGAGTCATCGGGCGCAACTCGAACTTCTTGTCGTTGACCTTGAAGGTGTATGTGTTGGAGAGTCCATCATGTATAGCCTTCTTGTCATATTGCCAAGGGCGGCCAAGCAACATGTGGCACACCGTCATGGGTACCACGTCACACTCGATGGTGTCCTCATAAGGGCCGATCTTGAAGTTGACGGTGACGGTATGTTGTATCTTGACGTTGCCCTTGTCACTCAACCATTGGATATGGTAAGGGTGAGGATGCTTGCGGAGAGTGAGGTTGAGCTTCTCACATAACTCGGTGCTCACAAGGTTATGGCAACTTCCACCATCTATGATGACCTTGATCGACTTGCCACCAATTCCGGCACGGGTTTGGAAGATGTTGCACCGTTGTTCTTCCGTAGCATGAGGTTGTGTGGTTAGCACCCTTGTGACCACAAGTGAGGGACTTGGGTCATGCTCACATAAGAGAGGATCTTCTCCACTTTCTTGCTCATAAGCTTCTTCACTTTCCACGGTGGCTTGCACAAGGGCTTCATATTCATCCTCATCAAGAGTCTCGATGTCACCATTCTCCATAGTGATCATAACCTTGGTGTTCTTGCACTCAAACGATTTGTGACCTTGGGTGCCACACTTGAAGCAAGTGACACTAGAGGGTCCCGTGGATGCCTTAGAGGAGGCGGTGGAGGAGACCGTTTGCTTCATGCGACTTTGGATTGTCGGCTTCTTGGATGGTGTAGAGGATGCGTCGGCCTTGGCACTTGTAGCTTGAGGAGTTGATGTAGTAGGAGGAGTCGATGTAGCGAACTTGGAGGAGAAGTAGGTCTTGGCCTTGGAGTACTTGATGTCCTCAATCACTTGGCGCTCAGCCTTCGATGCTTGGTGGACTAACTCAACCATGTTGGAGTAGGGTTGGAACTCGACGATCCTCTTGATGGGATAAGTAAGGCCATTGAAGAAACGAGCAATGGTTTGTTCTTCGGACTCTTGGATGTTGGCTCGCATCATAGTGAGCTCCATCTCCTTGTAGAACTCCTCAACGGTCTTGGTGCCTTGCTTCAACTTTTGGAGCTTGTTGAAGAGGTCGGTCATGTAGTGCGTGGGGACAAAGCGAGCATGCATTTCTTTCTTCATGTCTTCCCAAGTGTCAATAGGAGGTTCACCCTTCTCTTCTCGAAGAGTGAGGACTTGCTCCCACCAAGTGTTGGCGTAGTCTTCAAACTCGAGTGATGCCATAGCCACTTTCTTGGCACCGGAGTAGTTGTGGATGCGGAAGATCTTGTCCACCTTGAGTGCCCATGAGAGGTAGGCTTCGGCGTCGTCTTCACCTTTGAACTTGGGCATGTTGAACTTGAGTTTGCCATACATGTTCTCTTCATCCTCCAAGTTTCTTCTACGAGGAGGGGCGCCGTCATCTCTTGCGGCTAGAGGTGGAATAGGAGGTCTTCTACGGCCAACCATAGCATTGGGTTGGCGTTGAAGATGAACGCTTGCTTCACTTGGTTCACGGTGAGGATGTGGTTGAAGATCTTGGCGCGGTTGAGGACAATGCTCAATGTTGGGTCTCTCATCTTGATCATGGTGAGGCTCTCCTCGTCCACATTGGTCATGGCGAGGGTGGCGACGAAGATCTCGCCGAGGTGGATCTTGAGGATCTTGGTCTTGGGGATGGCCATCATGCCCATGGTGGGCATGGCGATCCGCTTGGTGACGATCTTGGTGAAGGACTTGGTCTTGTGGAGGACGCTCATGTGGACGAGCATGGCGATGTATTTCTCCACGCCTAGAGTTGGAGCGGGAGTCTTCATGACGAGCTTGTGGGCGATGAGGTCGATGATGGTCTTCATGCCTTGAGGAAGAGCTTGAGGACGAAAGGCCACCATGAGAGTAATAGTCTTGTGGCGAGCTTGATGAAGATGAAGTAGAGCGGTGTCGACAACGACGACCCAAGTTGGTGATGGCGCGCTCGAGGCTATCCATGCGTCGCTCCATGTTGGCATCATTGGCCGCCATTTGGCCATTCAAGTTGTCCGTAGCTTCACGAAGAAGAGCCAAATCTTGGTTCACGGTGGCGAAGTTGTGAGCCACCTCATCGTATTGCTCATCAATGCGGGTCTCGAAGAGGGAGAGTTGCTCCTTGAACTCTTGTCGTTGCGTCCATAGGTTGTGTTGAGTAGCCAACCTCTCGGTGTTGCGGAGGATCTCTTCATCCCTATTGGTATCTCCGTTCCTATCCATGATGCAAAGACAAGAACTATGTTGTGTATGTTAGTGGAAGGAGACTACCTCACACACTTACCAAGGTAAGATAGTATTGAGGCAATCCACCAAACCGAAAGCAAGATCAAGTGTATCGGGAACACACGCAAAACCACACGCAAAAGCTAGCAAATATGGTGTTAGGCGAGTGTTGTGGAAAGCCAAAAGACAAATCCAAGATCGAGTATGTTGTTAAAAGTGGGTGAGGACCAAAAATCCAAATGTCAATGTGAAGATCACTATAAACACGGAAAAGTTGTGGAACACACACACGAGATAAGCGGGGTTAGTGCAACCAAAAGTGAGCGGAAAAGTGTATGTATAAGTGCTCGGTGTCACACTAACACAAAGAGAGCCAAAGCTTTGGTTGCAAAGGAAGAGACAACAAGATTCACACGCGGCCTCTCTTCTCCTATCTCTCTTTGCTTAAAAGCTTTTTCTCTTTTGTATATGGCGGCACTTGCACTCGTTTGTATCTTTGGTGGCACGTGGACACTTTGTATGTATGGGCGTATGGATGTATGGATGTATGGATGTATGGTGCTACTCGCACTCTTTTTGTGTTTTTGGGGCTTTTTCACGCACTATGTTAGCGTTAGCCTCGCTTTTGCTATCTTGCCACACGAGTGTTTGCTTGGGTGCCTTACTCAACGCGACACACACACCTCACAATGCGGGGCCACGTGCAATGTCTCGCAACACTAGACAAGCAATGCTCGATGGGATAGATCGCAAAAGGAAGAGGGGTTACAAGGTGAAAGCTGCAAGTTATACCTGCGATGATGGTGGTGGTGGTGGAGATCGCCGGAAGACGAGGTCGAAGGAGGGGGCGTTGCTGCGCCCGGTCTGGGGCCCGGTTGGACCGGCTCCTGGACCGGCCTGGCCGGTTGTACGGCCGGTCGACCGGATTCTGGACCGGGCCGGCCGGTCTGTAGCCCGGTTGACCGGCGCTCAACCGGATCGCGCGATTTCTCTCTCTTGTTCTTCACGAAAACCAAGCCAAATCGACCAAATCGAAGGGAAACGATGGAATTGGAGGCTAAAAGTTGGGGAAATAGTAGATCAAGCACAACAACACCAGATCCACGGACCAAAACCACTCAAAACGCAACCAAATCACAGATCGGTCAAAAGGCAATTTAGGGCTATTTTTGGGGATTTTTTGGAAAATTTTCTAGGGACGAAATCGAGTGGGTGGAAGGTCAAATCCGCGGTAACCAAGAGCTGCTGATACCATATGATGAGGTCTAAGACCCCGTGTGTGGCCCGATCTCGCGGATTGACTTCGAAACCAAGAGGGAAGATGGGAAAACGCGAGGAACACGAAGAACACGACGAACACGAGGAACTCCGAGACTCACACACGCACACCAACCCGATACACCCGATACTTACCCCCGTGGCTCGATGGACCACGCCAATAGAATCACCCGGAAGAGGCACGCGGCAGAATTCCCGGTGAGAGATTGGTGTTGGAGAAAAGAGATTGGTGAGGGAGAGAGAGTAGCTTGTACTAGAATCTCACTCAACAATATCCAAATCAACAACAAGGATGGCCTTGATTACAGAGGGATGATACCCAAGGGAGACTAAGCTCAAAGGTAGGTTTGAGTTCAAAACAAGTCTAAAGAGCTAAAGGGGCGTCTGGGGTGCTTATATAGTCTTACAAGGCGTCACGGGCCGAAAAGGTACGAAGGAAACAAGTTCGGGCCGATTGGGCGACTTAAGTTGTGCAGGCCGGTCAGGGAGCCGGTCAGACCGGGCCTGGGACCGGGCGGGCCGGTCCAGACCGGGCCTGGGACCGGGCGGCAACCGGACGAGGTTCCGAGTCCCCGGGATGTTGCCCGGATGGCACGAGCGCAAATCCCGGTTTGGACCGGGCGGCCCGGTCAGGAGGCCGGTCAGACCGGATTCTGGACCGGGTGGCCCGGTCAGGAGGCCGGTCTGACCGGGTTCTGGACCGGCCGGCCATCTTCTCTTCCTTGCGCTCTTCGGGCGACTTCCGGTCCAGCTCCATGTCCATCTTCACGTCCAGCTGCTCCTCTCCTCCTCTTGACCATGGTGTATCCTCCTCTTCGTGCTCTTGATGCTCCTTGTACCTAATGACACATAACACGTCGGCATGAGGTAGCAATCCATCCAAAGGGGTACCAAGATCAAGGGTGGTGAGGAGCGAGTTCACCTCATCATGAAGAGCTTTAACTCGGGCTCGTGTCATCGGTCCACTTGGGGGACTTGTTGGTCTTGGTGTAGCGACATCGGTGACCGGGGCTACATCAAGAAGTACAACTAATTTTTTTTTGTAATTCGCATTTCCTATCCATACAAGAGATAGAGAACAACTAGGTACAGGAAGTAAAACTACTTAGAGATAAAGCAAACAAGTGCATACGAAAATATTCACCTACGCTATGGCTCCCCGGCAACAGCGCCAGAAAAGGTCTTGATAACCCACAAGTATAGGGGATCGCGTGTAGCCTTTTCGATAAGTAAGAGTGTCGAACCCAACGAGGAGCTAAAGGTAGGATAAACATTCTCTCAAGTTCTATCAACCACTGATACAACTCTACGAACACTAAGCGTGTAACACCCTTGTTTTAATAAACCTAGATTAGGGTTTGATTGTGCATCATTTGCATCATGTTTTTTTCCTTAGAAAATATGCACAAAAGTTTGAAGTTTCAAACAGATTTCAAAATGCTAAAGAATTTCAATACAAAGTAAAAACAGTTTTTAGAAAAAGAGAAGAGAGAAGAAAACCTCCCTCTCTCTGTTTTGGGCCGCAGCCCATCTCTCCTCTCTTCTTCTCTCTCTGCGCGGCCCACAGGCCGGCCCAGCAGCAGCCAACTCAGCCCAGGGAAACCCCCAGGGGGTTTTTGCAAAACCGCCGTCGTCCCCGCGGCTCCAAGCAGCTGCCTAGCAGCGCTGCGGCCGCCCGATGGCCGGCGTGCGCCAAGATCTCCGCCGCCGCCCCCAGAGGCCTACAAGACCCCCTCCGCCGCCGCACTGGGAACCCTAGGCCATCCAGTTCGTCTTCTCTCTCGCTCTCGCTCGCAATCCCGCGCGAAACCCTAACCGGAGCTCGCAGATGTCACCGTCCCCCGCCGCTCCGGCCACCCCCGAGCTCGACCGACCACACCGTCCTCTCCGCCTCGTCGCCACGACCCTCCCCGTCGAAGGAATCGACGCGGGGTGCCCCAAATCGGCCCCACCGCGCCCTTCTTCTCCGAGTCCGGCCGCCGGCCAATGGCTTATCGCCGGCGCTACGGACCTCCCCCGAGCTCGCCGACCCTACCATGGGCTTCCTGGTGAGCTAGTGGTCCTCCTGGACCCCATCTCCCTCTCCCTCTCGCCCTGTACCGCCGCTGCCACGAGCGCCTGCCCCGGCCGCCGCTGCAACTCGCCGCCGGCGATGCTCCGGCATGCAATCGACGCCGGCGCCGCTCTCTTCTGGCTCCCCGCGGTGACACGCGTCCAACGCGCTCATCAGCGCGTCCAGGGGCGCGCTCTAGCGCCGCCTCTGCGTGGTCACCGGCGCGGTCCGCCGGAGTTGACCACGGGCGGTTAACCGTCGTGGGACCCGCCCCCTTTTTCCTTTTCTAATTCTTTTATTTTCTGTAAATGAAAATATATTGACAGGTGGGTCCTCTTGTCAGATATTTAATCTTTTCTAAATGATTAAAACACTGACATGTGGGTCCAGTCTATCAGGCTTTTATTATTTTTCCAGGATTTTTCAGAAATGATTTAAAATGAATAAAACTTGTAAAATTTATAACTTATTCATTTTAAATCAGAATAATATGTATAATATATCAAAATTTTCAGAAAAATGAGATCTACATTTTGGTTGCAAAATCATGCATTGTTAAACAACTTTAAACCCTAGTTGTTGTAGAAGAATTTAATCAACCACTCTGAGGCTCCGGAACTATTAACCCTAGTCCCGTCGAACCTCAATTAATTTGATGATGACCTAGGGTTAATTTCAGTACCTAATTAACTTGTCATATCATCATTCTTGTATGCGCATTGCATCGATGACATGTGTTGATTGTTGTCATACCTTTCCGGTGTTTGCTTCTTCGCGATCGATAGAGCAAGTGCCGAGATGATGAAGATCGACAACACCGAAGGTCAATGTCTGTTCACCGACGAACACGTCAAGCATGGGATCATCGAATATCCACATTGGTTTGTCAGGGACAAAGGCAAGCCCTAGCCTGGTTCATATTATGATTTCGAAATGCTTTTACTTCTGGTTCCTACATATTGCATACGATTCCAATATGTTTTATCGGCAGATATAGTTATCTTAGGTGTGTTGCATTTACCATCCTTGTAGCCTAAATACTCTGATCCACTGCTCCCAGCAAGACTAGGTTTGAGCTATGTGTGCATCGCCAGAGCTGTTATATCGATTATGCTTAGCCATGCTTAGTTGACGAGTTCTGATCCATCCGGTTGATGAATCAGAGCTGCGAATGAACCTAGTATGGCAGGATGACATGGTAAGATCAGTGATGTTAATAAACATGTTTAAAGGCTTGGATGGGCCGCCACATGGGTATGTGGTGATTTGACTCGTTCTCGCCTCTACTAGGACCTGAGGTTCTCGCCTTCGGAACCAAGACTGAGCGTACAGCCACACGGGGCCCATGGGAACCCCTTGGCTCGAACTTGCCTAGCTTACCCATGAGTCAATTAGTTTGCGAGTTCCATTTGGCATTCTGCATGGCGAAGGCGTGGAAAAGGTTTTCAAAGGTGCATCATACAGGGATGTGGCTAGGGTGAAGGATGCTGGAGGCATTGAATTGGATCCCCTGCACACAATGACCGGGACCGCCTCGAAGAATGGCTACCTACGATGACGTAGTTTCCCAGTTAGATTGACTCATGGAATAGGCGAAGCCAGGGAAAGGTTTTGGTCGACCACCCTCTGCCGGCACACCAAGGAAGTGTGTAACGTATGACGCTAAGAGTCGGTCAGCGCGTGTGGGTAAAGTTGTACACCCCTGCAGGGTAAATCTTTTCGAAAAGCCGTGTCCACGGTTACGGACGACTTGGGGAAGGACGTGTTGATCATAAAGAACTTTAACCTAATCGTAAAACATGGAATCAATGTGTGATAAGGATCCCTTCTCAGGGTATCGAGAGGGTGATCCTAGTTGATAGGTTCAGCTAATGATGAAGATTCGGTGGATTCAATATGATGATCAGTAGAGCCAGTGATATCCCTTTCTTATCCCCTTTTAAAATGATCTGAGTAGACGAGCTTCTGCTCCCTCTTGTTTTACAAAGGAAAACTGGCTTTCTGCAAAATAAGCTCCACATAAAGCCTCGCATACCAGCTTTGCTAAAAGGTTGTACTAAGTCTTGCTGAGTCCCTATACTCATCTTTGCATGCTTTGTTTTAGACGAAGTCGCTCCAACAAATGAAGGTTTCTAGGTCGACATCGACGAGTAGCTTGGGATTCCTAGGTGGCAGCCTGGAATCTATGGGCTGGGACGTCGCCGTTATGCTCCTGGCCTCTTAGGCCTTTTGATATCTTGCTATTTAGAATAGCATAACTTCGCTTCCGTTGATTGATGAATTGTCAGGTCAGTGACCTCTGCTTGTAATACTTTGGTTCTTCGCTCAGTTATGAGCTTGTATTACTCTTTGAGTCGTAGAGTCACTGTTGTGTTACCGATTCTCACCCTGTAGGCCCTAGAGATCTAGGTTAGGCTTATGTCAGATGGAGATCTGGGTTTGTCTAGCCTACGATCCCGGGGGTTCCCCACAGGTTTTGGTATCAGAGCAGGACTGCCTGTAGGAAACCCTTTCTATTGGTCGATGTTGAGTCTAGTGGTTGTGAAAACTATTTGAAAGTAAAAGTATTTGCGAAAATCTGATTAGGATTCTTTTTGCTCCTTATCTGGTATCGCTCTAATTCAAAGTCACACCTTACCTTGTGTTGATTTGAAAAGGTTTTACCATCTCTTATGGTCTTTTAAAGCTTAGGTGCCTCAATGGCAGGTCGTTTGTTAACCAGTTGACCTAGTGTTGAGTTCTCTAAACTCTTGTGTGTTCTTTGTTATCTATTTGTTTCGTTTCAACAGTGAGATGTCCTTCCATCATGATCTCTCTATTTTGTGGGTTCCAAATCATCTGTTCTAGGCTTTGAGGTTTCCTTTCACCTTGAATGCCTCCTTTCTTTTTTATTGGATACTTCTAAAGCTATGGCTTCTTGAAAGTTACCTTGTGATTACTACCTCGTAGTGTCCTTTATGTCACTCAGATAGTAGTTACTCTTTTCTCTGTGTTTCAACCCTTGGACTTGAACCGAAGGTCCCAGATTGTGCTGGGTTCTTTTGAACCTCAGTACATGATGCTGACCTTTAACCCAAGATCCATTCCGTTGACCCCTGTTGTCCATGGTCAAACCATACATTAGGATGGCTAACTCAAAGCTAGCCTTCAAGCTTGTAGTTATTGTCGTGATTGAATTGCGGCAACAAAAGATCTTCCCTACTGACAAGGTATCAACTTGTCAATGCCTATGGATTGTAGGCTAGGGTTTAGTTGGAAGTAGAGGGCAAGTAGATCTCGAAGGTTTCAGCCGAAAAGTACTCGACGATTATGAGAACTAGGGTTTGTAAAAATGATTCGATGATCTCTTCGTCCCTCGACTCCCCCTTTATATAGGAGGCGGAGCCGAGGGTTTCGTTTTGTACAAGTTACAGAGTCCGGGACGGTTTCTAACTCATCCCGCCAGATTACAAATAACACTTCCTATTACAACTCTAACTTTCCTTAATATATCTTGGGCTCCCGAATCTTCTTATTCTTCGGGTAGTGGGCCTTCAGTAAACCCCGGGTACTATCTTCGGCAGGCCCATTTGGGATGCCTATGTCAGTAGCCCCCGAGATTTTGCTTGAATCGTAGAGTCAGGGAAAATCTCCACTGTTTATTTTTATTCGAGAGCTTTAACTTTTTTATATTTCTTCACATAAAATTCTATATTGTACAGGGATAATGGTAGTTGGGGCTAGTTCATCTGACGGATCAGGTACTAGTGAACTGCTCTAGTGGCAATCCGCAAAAACCTACTTCAAGATCACGTCCCTGGACATGATCTTGGGATACTGGTGTAAACTTCGACAGGTGCCGCTTAAGGTCTTACCATTCTGTCGAGTCCCAGTCAAATTTATCGAGTACCTAACGCGTCCGTTAGGATTTTTCTTCGTATCTGTTGATACGGATAAAAGTAGCAGAGCGCAGTCTTCGGCGATGCCACGCCCAGCAGAACGGATCTGGGGTCTTACCTTCGCAAATTTGCGGCATTCAGAAATTGATCGCAACTTTGGCGTTCTAAGAATATATTGTCGAGTGCTTTTCCGGCTGTTGGAATGGCACATTTTATCGAGTCAAATATGACTTATATTGCTCTCCCGATGGGAGTATATGTAGAGTTAATTATAACTCGAAATATACTCTTTTGCTTTTCTATCTTTCTTTTTTAATTTCATCGGGCACGCGAACAGCGTTCCCGATGGGAGTAGCCCCCGAGGCTACAGCCAAGAACTTGTGCTTGGTTGTAGGCTCAACATTTTAGTCCACCTTGTCGCTATATTGTCATTATTTCCCGATATGATCTTCTTTTCATCTCTCGGGTGCGCGAACAGCGCTCCCGATGTGAGTAGCCCCCGAGGCTACAGCCAAGGACTTGTGCTTGGTTGTAGGCTCCCACAATTTCTATACTGCCATACTCGAAATTTTACTTTTGTCGAAGTAGCCCCCGAGCATTTGGGCAAAAACTTGTATTTGATCAAAGGCTCCCGAAGTATTCAATGACTTCTCCTGTCGCCAATCTTCTTTTATATTTCTTGTAGGCATGCTTCCCTTAGTCAAATTTACTTCATCTCTGTTAATAGTCGTGATTTTTCTGCCTTGTGGGTCCATTGTTTCCACCACGTTGACACGTCGTGCAAGTGGGGGACACACGTCCTCCGCTTTTCCTGGCGCACGTACTGTAACGCCTGTTCTATTCCATCTCAGTAAAAATACCTTTTTACCCTTTATCTACAAGATCTTTTTTCACCACACGATTTCTTCATCCAACGGTTCATTGCTTCGCCCAATTCCTATATAAACCTTTCTTCAACCTCCGTTCGCACCTTCGTTTGCGCCGCACATCTGTTCCTCTTTGCAAAAACTTCCACTGCGCCCAACTCTCTTTGATCCTACCCACGCACGAACTCTGCTTTTCCAGTGCCGTTGATGCCACCGCGCACGCGACTCACTCGCCACAGTACTCCAGAGTCCAAGATGGCCGCTGAAGATCTTGAGTGGGAGAGATCTAAAATCTCCAACCAAGACGTCAACATGCTGAAGAGGCTTGGCCTGATGAAGAAAGAGGACGCCATCCTCTTTCCCAGCGAAGAAAGCTACCCAAACCCTCCAATGGAGTACCGGGTTAGTTTCGTTGATCACCTCATCCGCGGCCTTTCTGCCCCAATTCACGATTTCCTCCGCGGCCTTCTTTTTGTTTATGGGATTCAGCTGCACCAGTTGACCCCCAATTCCATCCTCCATGTCTCCATTTTTATCACGCTGTGCGAATGCTTCCTTGGAATCCCTCCTAACTGGGCTCTGTGGAAACGCATTTTCTGCCTCCGCCGCAATGGCTCCCACAACGCCACCTATAACATAGGCGGCGTTGTTATCTGTGTCCGAACTGACGTTGATTACTTCGACGTCAAATTTCCTGATTCTGTCCAAGGGTGGCGCAAAAGGTGGCTCTACATACACGAAGAAAGTGCCAATTCTATTGAGCACAACATAGTCCCTTTCGACGGAAGTGCCAAAATTCAGCGCCGCCGCTCCTGGGATGCTGAAGCTTCCGAAGAAGAGAAAAAGGCGACAGAAGCACTTATGTCTCGTATTCATCAGCTTCAAAATACTCGAGGCAAAGAGCTGTCTGGTGTTCAAATCACTGCCTACTTTCTTAGGATTAGAGTGCAGCCTCTTCAGGCTCGCAAAAATCCCCTTTGGACGTATGCTGGTGAAAATGACGCCAATAGGCTCTCCAATGATCTTTCTGTAAAGGACTTGGAGAAGCTGATTCGAAGAATTTCCTCGCTTAACAAGAAGGATCCTATTCCCTCCTCTTGCCACGTGGAACCATACAGCTCCGCCAATCCTCTCCCTGAGGTATTTTGTCTTCTCGAATTTTTGTCTTGTTCCGAACTTTCCCTGCATCTCATTGTATTGATATCTCTCTAATTTTTCTTTTGTCGCTATTTTCCTGCAGAACCATCCTACTATGGCTTCCCTTCCTCCTCTTCCTGAGGATGGAGAAGTCGAAGAACAAGCTATCGTTGCCGAAGACAACCAAGGTTCTTCTCTTCCTGAAAGTGAAGTCGTAGGTTCTCACAAATCTGCGGCTTCCCATGAAAAAGAAGTTGAATCTGACGCCAGCGAGTCGACGCAATCCCTTCCTCCTGCTGTTTCCCCAAGGAACAAAAGGAAAAGGAATGACACCGAGGATTCTGGCACTTCTAAGGCCGAAAAAGTTGTTCCTTCTCATACGAAGGCAGCTTATGATCCTTATATTGAATCCCTCGTCAGCTCGTAAGTCATTTTTATTTCTCCGTATTTCTGTACTCGAAATGTTTATCTTGTCTTGCTTTTTATGCTATCAATTTTTAATCAACAGTGATGACGAGGAAGAAGTACCAACTGTTGATGTGGCTCCTCGGACAAGCACGTCACATACTGTACTTGCCTCAGACACGCTAGTTGAAGGAGAAGAATCCTCGCCTCCTCAACGAAACGTCGTCACCACTACTCCACCATCAAGCCCCCTTGCTCCTTCACCAAAAAGGACAAGGATTGAAACAATTCTTGAACCTGCCCCTCAATTGGGCAGCTCTTCGACCCTGCTCTTGAATGATGTAAGTTTGTCGATATCTATATTTCCTCTATTTTGCTTTTTCACGCCTTCACTCTTTTTTCATGCCGATGTTTCTCTTGCTTTGTTCTTCTTTGACAGCCCATGATCAAAGATCTTATCCGCATCGGATCCCAATTCATTGGGTACCGTGAGTATGCCAGCAGAACTGAAGGTAGCAACCTTTATACTTGCCGTTCTTTCTGACTTTTTGCTCCTGTTGTTTGTCGCGATTTTTGATCTTTCCTCCTTTTTTTTATCTCGACAGAGAAACTTGCAGAGGCCAACAAACGTGCCGACGCACTTGCTCAAAAACTGGAGCAAAGTGAGGCGGCTCGCAAGAAAGCTGAACTTGTTGCTAGCGAAGCCAAAGCCGAGGCTGATGAAGCCAAAGCAAAAGCTGCTAGTGTCGAGGAACTGCAGAAAAGACTTGAGGATGCTGAATCTGCTTTAAACGAGCATAAAGCTGCACAAGCTGCTCGTGAACAGGGGATCCTCAAGCGCCTGAAATCACAAAGTCGACGCACTCACAGTAATACTATTGATCCCTTCTATTTTTATGAGAACCGCTGTTTCTTGTTTTTTGACCAACGTTTTGTTTCCTGTGGCAGCCCAAACAAACCAAGATTTTGATCTGGAGAATCCCGTCAATGACCCTCTCCTTGACGCACTTTCTTATCTGGAGCTTCATGGGTCCGAAATTCGTGAAGGCGTGGCAAATGCTAGTGCAGGATTGTCGACGCTGTTCCCCTACTTCTTCCCGAAGAAAGAGGAGCCCCCGACTTTCCTTGCCCTTGCCAAGAGCTTCAATTCATCAGAAGACCTTGGACTGAAGATGCATCAGGAAAACATGAAGATTGCTGTCGAAGGCACTGTTGCCCTGGTTGCTGACAGCCAACAGACTGTTGATTGGATGAAAGTTGGCGACACCGATCAAATAGAGCAATCGAGATGGAGGTCGCTGATTAAGGCAGCCAAGCCCAACACAAAGAAAATCTTGGCATATCTCGGGATCAAACCAGCTTCGACTCCTAGCTCATCAAGGCCGGAGGTCTAGTTGCATGCCTCTTTGTTTTTCTTTCTCTGTTTCTTTTGCCCTTGTCGCCAAAGTAGTTATTTGGCGACACGTACTTCATTAGCTCTACTGTAAGGCCTTTGTAATTATTCTGAAAGATTAATGAAAACTCTATCCTTGCTTGTTGATTGATGTTGTCTTGTTTTATTAATTTTCAGTTGGTATTTGATAACTATACTCCATCTTCCGCTCCTTCCAATGTTTCGCCTTCTTCTTCTCGCTCAAGGAAAACTCTTGCTGATACTACACCTGTCGAAGATTCCTTGCCGCAAGAATTGGATGAACTTCGGCAGCAACTTCAGTATGCAAAGAAGCAAACACTTGTGATGATGGAAAAGTCTCGTAAGTCATCTGAAGATGAAAAAATTGCACTTCAGCAAGCTCGCGAGGCCGTGGCTGCTAAGGAAATCGCTGCTTCCGAGGCTGAAAAGGCGACTACTCGAGAAAATTTCATGCTCGAGTTGATGAATGAAGCCAGTGCGGATATGTCGGGTATGCTTATTTCATCCTCCGATATCTTCCGTCTTCATGCTACGTCTCTTAAAGTTTTCTGCTTCGTTGTTTTAATAGGTTCCTTTACTGATGTTGTTGCCGAAGAAGAGAGGGTAAATACTGGGACGAACCTCCTTGTTAACCTTTCCCTTGACCATGGTTCTCTGTTTTGGGCTACCCCAGAGAGGACCCGCCAGATTGTCAGATTTCAGGATTGCACCTCTCAAACTCGCGACTTCCTTGACTTCTGTACCAGGACCCTGTCTATGGTTTATAACTCCATGTTTCCTCGGAACGTTCAACCAAAAACTCTTCCCGAGTTAATGGAGAAATTTAAGGATGCCCACAAGATCCACGATTTTGTCAGAGCTCAACTGGTAGCTGGCGCCAGATTTGCTCTTATCATGCTTCAGATCTGCCACTCAAATCTTGACCTGACCCAAGTTGTTGCGAAAGTTCATGAGAAGGTAAGGCGCCGAAGAGTTGGTGTCGACCGAATTAACACGAAGGTTTCACCTATAGCCGAAGAAATGATTGAAGACCTTCTTAAGATGGATGCCGACTTTTTTGCAGATGGTCATTGTGCTAATTTTCTTGGCGCTGCTCCTGAAGAAAACAGAATTACCCTTGATGACATATTGAATCATGACTAATTATTTTCCTTTGGTAGATAACTCTTCTTTGTAACCCATGATTGTGATTATATTGTGAAGCAATCATCATATTTCTATATTTGTCTAGCCCCCGAGTGTTTCGGTGGCTATTTACTGTATTTGTGTATTGCGAGGTTTTAAACCAAGGCATTTATTTAATATGTAGTTTTGGTGAATATCAGCCCCCGAGCTTCTTTGTTGAGTACTATTTTGTATTTTTATTGACTCACGAGGTATTTTAATACCAAGGCAAGGCTTTTCTTTTTTCGAGGAACTATATTGAAATTCGTCGGGTCGGAGACTTTGAGCATGTCGATAAAGAAAAGTTATATTGACACTATCTTTATTATATTGCAGCACCGCGAGCCCGCCTCATTAAAAACCTTTCCCGGCCCCACTCGGTGCCCCGAAAAAGGAAAAGAGTGCGTCTGAAAACTCGCGGGCGTTTCAGTACATTGAAGTTTTACAAGGACTATATTTCAGCTCTAGGCGTAGAACCGCCTGAGTTGCGCCACGTTCCAGGGGTTTTGCTCCTCCACCCCTGTCTTCTTGTCCTTTATCCTGTATGCTCCTCCTCTGATTACTTCCGTGACAATGTAAGGGCCAAGCCATGGTGACTCGAGTTTTTCATGACTTTTTTGTGTGAGCCGAAGAACTAGGTCTCCCACCTGAAAAGATCTTGGCCGCAAACGTCGACTGTGGTAATTCTTCAAGTCCTGTTGGTATTTGGTTACCCGAGACAGTACTTCATCTCTAGCTTCATCAAGTGCATCGATGTCATCTTCTAGCGCTTTTCTCGACACCTCTTCATCGTATTCTACGACTCGTGGAGAGTCATGCTCTATCTCGATTGGTAATACTGCTTCTGCTCCATGAACCAAGAAGAACAGAGTTTCTTGTGTTGCTGTGTTTGGTGTTGTTCGTATGCTCCATAATACACTGGGCAACTCCTCTGGCCAGGTGTGTCGAGCTTTCTCCAGTGGCGCTAATAAGCGTTTCTTAATGCCGTTGCAGATGATTCCATTAGCTTTCTCGACTTGGCCGTTGGTCTGCGGATGCGCAACTGACGCAAAGTGTAACTTGATACCCACTTCTTTGCAATAATCTTTGAATTCGTGGGATGTGAAGTTGCTGCCATTGTCTGTGACGATGCTATGGGGCACTCCAAATCTGAAGATGAGGCCTTTTATGAATTTTACTGCGGATGCTCCGTCTGGTGAGTTTATCGGCTTCGCTTCTATCCACTTTGTAAATTTGTCGACAGCTACTAGCATGTACTCCTTTCCTCCTGGCCAGGATTTGTGTAACTTGCCCACCATATCAAGTCCCCATTGGGCAAAGGGCCATGACAATGGTATTGGTGTTAGTTCTGCTGCTGGAGAGTGAGGTTTTGCGGCAAACCTTTGACACGCGTCGCAAGTTCTTACTATTTCCTTGGCGTCCTCGATTGCTGTCAACCAATGGAATCCTACCCGAAAAACCTTGGCTGCAATAGCTCGACTACTCGCGTGGTGGCCACATATTCCTTCGTGTACATCCTTCAGAATTATTCTTCCTTCTTCGGGTGTAACACACCTTTGCAGGACGCCTGAAATACTTCGCTTGTACAATTCTCCTTTGATCACCGTGAAAGCTTTAGAGCGTCGAATTACTCGCCTTGCCTCGACTGGATCATCGGGTATTTCTTTCCTGAGGATGTATGATATATATGCTTGCATCCAAGGAACTTGTACCATCATTACAAGCTCTTGGTCCTCTTCATCCTCCGTGGTTTCTGTGAGGGGTGTCGAAGTTTTCTCTTCTTTTGATTTTTTCTGCACCTTTTTTGGCTTCGTGGATCTCTCCGCTATTTCTTCCCAAAATACTCCTGGCGGGATTGGAAGGCACTGCGACCCGACGTTTGCGAGGACGTCAGCTTCATCGTTGCTCAATCTACTGATGTGATTTACCTCGCATCCATCAAATAACTTCTCGAGCTCATTATACACCTCCTTGTATGCTACCATGCTATCATTGACTGCGTCACATTGGTTCATAACTTGCTGAGCTACCAATTGTGAGTCGCCAAAGATTTTTAATCGAGTTGCACCGCAAGCTTTCGCCATCTTCATCCCGTGTATGAGAGCTTCATATTCTGCTTCATTGTTAGATGCGTTAGGGAACGTCATCCGAAGGATGTACTTCAACTTGTCGCCTTCAGGTGATATGAGTACTACTCCTGCGCCAGCTCCTTCTAGTCTTTTGGACCCATCAAAGTTCATGGTCCAGGTTCTCGACAGGTCTGGGGGTCCTGTGTTTTGCAACTCCATCCACTCTGCGATGAAGTCCGGCAGAACTTGCGACTTGATTGCTTTTCTTTTTTCATACGTGATGTCCCGAGGGGAAAGTTCTATTCCCCAAAGGGAGACACGACCCGTAGCTTCTGGATTGTTTAGTATATTTGACAAGGGAGCTTCATTGACCACTATGATCGGGTGTGCCGAAAAATAGTGGCGCAATTTTCGTGCTGTTGTGAACACTCCATATGCTAGCTTTTGGTACTGAGGGTACCTTTGTTTTGAGGGCGATAAAACTTCGCGGACGAAGTATACTGGCCTCTGCACGCCGTGGAGTTTTCCTTCTTCCTCCCTTTCGACAACTAGCACCGTGCTCACCACTTGGGGCGTGGCTGCGATATACAGCAGGAGAGGTTCCTTTTCCTTCGGCGCCACCAAAATTGGTGGTGTCGAGATTGTGCGCTTCAAATCCTCGAAAGCTCTGTCGGCCTCTTCGTTCCACTGGAATTTATCTCCTTGCTTTATCAGAGCGTAGAATGGTAACGCTTTTTCTCCCAGCCTGGCGACGAATCTGCTCAAAGCTGCGACTCGCCCAGTTAACTGTTGTATTTCTTTCAACTTTGTTGGCTTTCTCATTGTTACGATAGCTTGTATTTTATCGGGATTTGCTTCAATCCCTCTTGCTGAGACTAGAAACCCCAGAAGTTCTCCTGCTGGGACGCCAAAAGAACACTTCGTCGGGTTCAACTTCAGGCAGAATTTGTCGAGGTTGTCAAAAGTTTCCTTGAGATCCTCGATCAATGTTGTCCCCTTTTTTGACGTAATGACGACATCGTCGATGTATACTTGCACGTTTTTCCCGATCTGTGTCGCCAAACACTTCTGCATCATCCTCTGATATGTTGCTCCCGCATTTTTTAGACCAAGGGGCATTGTTCTGTAGCAAAACACGCCGTAAGGTGTAATAAACGCGGTTTTTTACTTCATCTTCTTCTTTCAATCTGATCTGGTTATAACCAGAATATGCGTCCAGGAAGGAAAGACGTTCACATCCAGCCGTGGAGTCGATAATTTGATCGATCCTTGGGAGGGGAAAGTGATCCTTTGGACAATGTTTATTGAGACACGTAAAGTCGACGCACATGCGAAGGACCTTAGTGTTTTTCTTCGGCACCAACACAGGATTTGCTACCCATGTGGCTTCTGTGAATATCTCTTTGATAAAACCAGCTTCTCGTAATCGATTGATTTCTGACAGCATAGCTTTGCGGTTTGGTTCCGAAAAACGCCGCAAAGGTTGTTTGATTGGTCTCGCTAATGGATCCAAGTTTAGGTGGTGCTCGGCAAGTTCCCTGGGTACTCCTGGCATGTCAGCTGGACACCATGCGAAGATTTTCCAGTTCTCACGGAGGAACTCGACGAGCGCGCTTTCCTATGCGATATCCATGTCGTTTGCGATAGATGTCGTCTTTTTCGAGTCGGTCGGGTGAATCTGCACCTCCTTAGAATTTTTCTCGGTGTTGAAAGTTGATTCTTTATTTGGCCTTCCAACGTCTGGCAGTACGTCGTAATCAGTCATGCTTTTTGACGCCAAATACTCAGCTTGCATCCCGAAAGTTTCTGATAGCCGATGAAAATCCTTGTCGCACTTATCGGCTAAGGCGAAGCTTCCTTTAACTGTGATTGGTCCCTTTGGTCCAGGCAATCTCCACAATAGGTATGTATAGTGTGGCACCGCCATAAATCTAGCATATGCTGGTCGTCCCAACAGAGCGTGATATTGCGACGGAAAATCCACGACTTCAAATTCCAGCCTCTCGATTCTATAATTTTCTCGGGTCCCAAACTGAACGTCGAGATTGATCTTCCCCAATGGATAACTTGGTTTCTCCGGTGTGATGCCATGGAACCTTGTGTCTGTTGGCTTCAAGTTTGCTAAGGATATGTTCATTTTCCTCAATGTATTTGCATACATAAGGTTTAGGCTGCTGCCGCCGTCTATGAACACTCGAGAGACATCAAATCCCACGATAACTGCTGGCAGAATAAGTGCTGACTGCCCTGGTCGAGGAACTTGCTGCGGATGATCTGCTATGGTGAAGCCAATATCTTGTCCTGACCAATTAAGATACTCAACTGTTGGTGGAGGCATTTTTTCTGCCATAAACACCTGTCGTGAGATTACTTTCTGAGCTCTATTGGACGGCCTTCCCTTCTGAATCATCGACACCGCTCCGTTGGAGTTAGGATCAACATAAGGTGGTGGGGGAGGTGCTGCCGCTATTCTAAGCTGATGCCGATTGTCGTCTGTAATCGCGGGAGGAGGCGGCAAGTGAATCTCGCTTCTGGGTTCTCGAGGATTTCTCTGTGTTGCTCGCGCATTAGCGTGCTCTGCATACCTTAGCATTGCCTGAAAATTTCGACAGTCTTTCTGCAGGTGCCCTGACTGTCTTTTACCGTTGCTGTCGAGGAAAAAGTGCATTTGACACGGCCCATTCATCATCTCTTCAGGGGACACGAAAGGCCTTGGGAACCTAGGCCCGCTATTTTGCCTGTTGTTGCGAGAATCATCCCTGTTATCACCTCGCTGTTCACTGCTTCTCTGATAATCATCTCTGTTGTTTCCTCCTGTGTTTGCCCGAAAACCTGCCGAAATTTGCCCTGGAGCGTCATAGTTCGGGTACTGCCGAGGAAATCGTCGCCTCGGTTGATAGTTTCGACCACGGTCCTCCTCTGGCGACATGTGCCGTTTGTTGTGGACAGCGTCTTCTCCATCTGCCCATCTGTTTGCTATCTCCATTAACGCGGATACTGTCTTTGGATTGGTCCTTCCCAAGTCCTCGACAAAATCTCCACGCCTGATTCCTGCGACAAACGCATCTATTGCTCTCTCGTCAGATATATTTTCTGCCGAGTTTTTGATGATATTCCACCTTTGGATGTACTTTCTCATTGGCTCATCTGGCTTTTGTCGACATGCTCTCAACTCCTCTAACGACGCAGGTTTTTTGCACGTGGATCTGAAGTTTTTGACGAACACGTCCTCGAAACTTTCCCAGCTGTCGATAGATCCTGGAGTGAGTTTCTTTATCCAAGATCGTGCGGCTCCACTCAAATGCACCTGGATGCTTTGCATAGCTGTTGCCCTGGTTCCTCCTGTGAGCTTCACTGTCTCGAGATAATCAACTAGCCAATCCTCTGGATCTTGAAGGCCGTCGAACTTCTTGAAGTTGTCGGGTAACTTGAATCCTGAGGGGACTCGAGTTTTTCGGACTCTCCTCGTGAAGCATGGCAAGCCGCACATATCTTCGTCGTTAAGCTCCGGAGATTGCCGATGATCCCTTCTGCTTTGCCGCGCTCTGTCGACCCTTGCTTGTGCTGCTGTGTCTCTTGCTCCACTTGGTCCTTCGGGTGCTGCCGCTGTTGCTGCTGCAGGTCGTGGACTATTTTGCCTTGCCGCTCCTTCGGGAGGCGTTGATACAAACGCTGTCCCCATAGCTCCAACACCTGCTACCGCCATATTGTATAGTGTTTCCCTTGGATCACCTGGAGGTGGTTTAGATGCAAGGATAAAAGCATGTGTCGCCATATACCCAGCCTCTGGTGTCTTAGGGATGATATTTCCTCTTGTATCTATCGACATAAAGGACATGTCGAGGATTTGGACCAAGTGCTCTCTTTCTGCTTCGGGTATATGTTGCAACCTTGATCTTGCTCTGTTCCGCGCCTCCCTGTGGCTATCACCCGAAGTTCTAGATTGTCGACTTAGATCTGCCCTCCTCCTGCTAGATGCAGAAGCTGCCTCCTTTCTTCTGTTTAACTCAGCTGTCTGTTTTTCCAATTCTCTTGCAGCTCGTGCGAGCCTATATTGATATGCTTGCAATTCCTCTGGTGTGGCTGTGGTGGCCATTGGTTCTGAACCGTTCATAGCTCTCGCGGCTCTATCCCACGCTGCTTGCGAAAGCTGAACTCTGTCTCGCGGCTGCGGCCCGACGTATTTATTGCCCAGGCCTTGTCGCAGATTGGAGGGATCAACGTATGGATTTCCCAGATCGTCGAAAGCCTCAGATGTTTCCTCTTGATCTTCATTGGCATAAATCTGATGATACTTTGTACTCAGATCTATGTTGGGTTTGGTGACATCATCGTTGAGATTGATGAAGACCTTGCCCACTGTGATAGATTTGTCGATGAAGTCGTAACTATCGACATCGCTTGAGCCATCGCTTATATATGAGTCCGCAGATGACTCAAACGACATGTCGTTGAAGATCTTGGCGAGTTTCTCTCTTGCTCTGGTGCTGACGTAGCGTGTCGACGAAGTTTCTTCTTCTCCTGACTCGGTTGATGATGTATAGCTTGAAAAATCGGAATCGACCGCCGACGATCCCGACGAAATCGGAATTTCGACACGATACGATCCTTCCTTCTCGACGCGAAAGTGAAACCTTCTGAACGTCATCTCCATGGGCTCCACCAGATACGCATATGCATCCAAACAGGAGGGTGGGTGAGGAACAAAATCGACAGGACCATCAGCGATCTGTTTACCTCGATCCATTGCATTGCTTGCGGTTGACGATGTCGAAGATCTTGAACGTGCCATCGAGATCAGATCCTTACGCCTCTAGTTCCCACAGACGGTGCCAATTGACAAGGTATCAACTTGTCAATGCCTATGGATTGTAGGCTAGGGTTTAGTTGGAAGTAGAGGGCAAGTAGATCTCGAAGGTTTCAGCCGAAAAGTACTCGACGATTATGAGAACTAGGGTTTGTAACAATGATTCGATGATCTCTTCATCCCTCGACTCCCCCTTTATATAGGAGGCGGAGCCGAGGGTTTCGTTTTGTACAAGTTACAGAGTCCGGGACGGTTTCTAACTCATCCCGCCAGATTACAAATAACACTTCCTATTACAACTCTAACTTTCCTTAATATATCTTGGGCTCCCGAATCTTCTTATTCTTCGGGTAGTGGGCCTTCAGTAAACCCCGGGTACTATCTTCGGCAGGCCCATTTGGGATGCCTATGTCACCTACCATTAGCTTTTGGCAGAGGTTCTTTCATGGAACCAAATGGATCACGACAAGAGTGCTCTTTGTGAGTCTCACATCTATGTCTGTGACTCTGCCGCACCTCCTTTTCCAGCATGAGGTTCACAAGAGTGCTACCTTGTGCATCTACATCTCCGGATTTCTAATTCTGATCATGTTCCTCCTCTTTAGTTTCTTTCCGACCTTTGTCTGCTAGTTAGCAGCCAAGTGGTAATTGTGCATTGGAATCTTCTAAGTGCATGTTACTCTTGCGGTCTTCCAAGACATTCACTTCTAGATATCAGGAGAAACAAACTCCAGTACCTCGTCCATTTCTAGGACTTGGTCAAAGTGTTGTAATCCGCAGATTAAAAGGCTTATGTAGCTTATATTCTGTTCTACCTTAGAGTATCACACTCTTTTATATCTATAGGTCGTGCTGAGTTTCATGGCCTTATCGATGAAGTGATGTTCTTACATATCTTTACTTGCCCTTCCTCCGAGCTATCCGTGCTTCGAAATGTTGGGATGTTTGTATTGATGTGGCCATCTGAGATTCTAAGTAATTCTTATTGCTTTGAAATCCAAGGACGTTTGTGTCATTCTTAGCATGATTGTTAACCAATCACTAAGCAAAGTTTGACTGTGCTCCCAAGTCCGTTGTTCAGGTGCATCTTCTTCGGTCAAAGAGTTAGGTTCGTGCCGAAGCTCTCAAGACCATATCGCTTTCCTTATAAAGCAAGTTGACTCTCGAACTCAGTGATATATCGGTGGTTCGTGATACTCTGGATGTCTTTCTAGAAGTATCGCCATGTTGACACATGACCGTGTTGTCAGGTTGTGAGTATGTTGGTTCTCTGAATCACTCCTTCTCCAAGAAATCGTACTGGATACCCTGAACTAGTTGATTGAGCTTGAACAACAACTTGGAGAGTTGAAAGACAAAAGCTCTATCATACTTGATCCTTGCTAAAGGGATGTCTAGTTTTGTTCGTGTTGAAGCAAGGAATTATCTCCTTTATGGGTATGATATCTTCCCCATGTTTGATTTGAGCTTGGGTTATCGGTAAATCAAACTCAGTTCCAAAGACTATCTTGATGGTGTTTTCTACTAATGGTGTTTCACTTGAGTACATCTTCATGTCCTTTGGTCTGACCAATACTTTTGCCCCGTTCATGCAACATGTGAATCCCTCATTGGAGTATCTTGATAAATTTGTTGTCTAGCCCATCGATGACATTATTATTTTCTCCATTTCAAAGAGGTTCATATTGAACAGTTGGCACTAATGTTGGAAACTTTTCAGAACCATCTTTGTGTTATCACGAAGTATGTGTTCTGGATGCTGGAAGTGACCTTCTCTAGTCCATGTGCATTTGCTGAAAGATGTCGCTGTGGATCTGAGTAGAGTTCCCTTTGTTTTCTCCGGGGATCATCGCAAGTCAGTCATGCATGTGCGAAGTATTCTTAAGAAGGTAGGTTGTTACCTCCATTCTTCGAAACGTTCCTCTATGCACCCTCCATTGACTGGTTTGTTCAAAGAGAAGAAGCTTAATAACTTCATTATATTCTTTGATATCCCCACCAGGACTCAATTGTGTTACACTGCAAAAAGTTCATATGCACGCAATTGCCTTTTGGCAGTCGTAACCACATGGATTACGTAATCTAGCTCAATCTTTTGGAGCTTGACATTGTAGTCTATATCTTGAGAATCTAGCGATTTTACCTTGGTGGTAATTGTTGCAAAATTTCTACTCGGACTTGTTGAGTCTGAACTATCTTTACACCTAACCTAAGCTGAATCTCAAGCAGTAATGATGGTTAGCGTTTCTCAAGGATTTTTGACATAGGTCTCTTTGTAAATCCGGCAAGATTGATGTAGTGGTTAACACAATTAGTCGGAAGGTCTAATGTCATAATCTCTTGAATCAACCAGAACAACCATTCTCCATAAGGATCTGATACAACTTATTCTAGGAGTTGCCCTTATGATGTCTTTTCAATCCTAAAGTCTAACCTTCACTTGATGACCTATTGAAAGCTAGTCAATAGCCTAAATTTGGTGTCTAGAACATCAAGGAGAACATTAGAAGCAGAGTTGCTAAATGTCTCTCGGTCTATCCTTCGAAACCATTTGTCCTGTGACAACCACTCTGTTAGGAGAAATTTCACTCCCTAGGTGATCCTTCGCACTTCACTAGCCAGTGCCCTTTCCCTTCTTTTGGGTTGTACCTGAAGTTCCAATCAATTCACACGTTGTGTTAATTCGTCAGTCATCCAGGGCCCTAGCCTTTTTCGTAGGCAACAATCGGTTCATGCATCCTTCCAGAAGAGTGACTATGATTTTGAAATCCAAAGTCGCTCTCATTGGATAATCATCCGTGCTTCTACGAGTCACCCTCTCTAAGAGTGCCTCGTCATGGTATCAAAGGCAATTCCACTCCTCGCTACCTTGTCCCTTCGTAATCTTGTAAAGAGTGGAGCAATTGTCTACCAAAATTTGAAACTTCTTCCATCTTCTCCGTTACCTTGAGGTATTTCATGTTTGTCACCTCAAGAGTTGTTTTTAAACACTCCTTTCATGAGTTGACCATGAGATACTTGATCTTTGTGAAGATCCACCGTCCAGTGTCATTCCCTCTTTCCTCTAGGTGTTGTTGAGCAACAACCTCAAAGGAAGAAAATGAAGCGCTTCATTCGTGGTGTGGTGGATCCACTTCTTCATGATGTCGTGGATCAAACTCTTCAACAAGGAAGACTGTCGTGGTGTCGACCAGATCGTTGAAGACCGGTTTAGTCCTTGTTACTTTCTCTATTCCTACCTTGGAATCTCGGGACGAGATTCTTTTAAGGGGGATAGATCTGTAACACCCCTGTTTTAATAAACCTAGATTAGGGTTTGATTGTGCATCATTTGCATCATGTTTTTTTCCTTAGAAAATATGCACAAAAGTTTGAAGTTTCAAACAGATTTCAAAATGCTAAAGAATTTGAATACAAAGTAAAAATAGTTTTTAGAAAAAGAGAAGAGAGAAGAAAACCTCCCTCTCTCTGTTTTGGGCCGCAGCCCATCTCTCCTCTCTTCTTCTCTCTCTGCGCGGCCCACAGGCCGGCCCAGCAGCAGCCAACTCAGCCCAGGGAAACCCCCAGGGGGGTTTTTGCAAAACTGCCATCGTCCCCGCGGCTCCAAGCAGCTGCCTGGCAGCGCTGCGGCCGTCCGATGGCCGGCGTGCGCCAAGATCGCCGCCGCCGCCCCCAGAGGCCTACAAGACCCCCTCCGCCGCCGCACTGGGAACCCTAGGCCGTCCAGTTCGTCTTCTCTCTCGCTCTCGCTCGCAATCCCGCGCGAAACCCTAACCGGAGCTCGCAGATGTCGCCGTGCCCCGTCGCTCCGGCCACCCCCGAGCTCGACCGACCACGCCATCCTCTCCGCCTCGTCTCCACGACCCTCCCCATCGAAGGAATCGACGCGGGGTGCCCCAAATCGGCCCCGCCGCGCCCTTCTTCTCCGAGTCCGACCGCCGGCCAACGGCTTATCGCCGGCGCTACGGACCTCCCCCAAGCTCGCCGACCCTACCATGGGCTTCCTGGTGAGCTAGTGGTCCTCCTGGACCCCATCTCCCTCTCCCTCTCGCCCTGTACCGCCGCCGCCACGAGCGCCTGCCCCGGCCGCCGCTGCAACTCGCCGCCAGCGATGCTCCGGCATGCAATCGACGCCGGCGCCGCTCTCTTCTGGCTCCCCGCGGTGACGCGCGTCCAACGCGCTCATCAGCGCGTCCAGGGGCGCGCTCTAGCGCCGCCTCTGTGTGGTCACCGGCGCGGTCCACCGGAGTTGACCACCGGCGGTTAACCGTCGTGGGACCCGCCCCCTTTTTCCTTTTCTAATTCTTTTATTTTCTGTAAATGAAAATATATTGACAGGTGGGTCCTCTTGTCAGATATTTAATCTTTTCTAAATGATTAAAACACTGACATGTGGGTCCAGTCTGTCAGGCTTTTATTATTTTTCCAGGATTTTTCAGAAATGATTTAAAATGAATAAAACTTGTAAAATTCATAACTTATTCATTTTAAATCAGAAAAATATGTATAATATATCAATTTTTTTAGAAAAATGAGATCTACATTTTGGTTGCAAAATCATGCATTGTTAAACAACTTTAAACCCTAGTTGTTGTAGAAGAATTTAATCAACCCCTCTGAGGCTCCGGAACTACTAACCCTAGTCCCGTCAAACCTCAATTAATTTGATGATGACCTAGGGTTAATTTCAGTACCTAATTAACTTGTCATATCATCATTCTTGTATGCGCATTGCATCGATGCCATGTGTTGATTGTTGTCCTACCTTCCGGTGTTTGCTTCGCGATCGATAGAGCAAGTGCCGAGACGATGAAGATCGACAACACCGAAGGTCAATGTCTGTCCACCGACGAACACGTCAAGCATGGGATCATCGAAGATCCACATTGGTTTGTCAGGGACAAAGGCAAGCCCTAGCCTGGTTCATATTATGATTTCGAAATGCTTTTACTTCTGGTTCCTACATATTGCATACGATTCCAATATGTTTTATCGGCAGATATAGTTATCCTAGGTGTGTTGCATTTACCATCCTTGTAGCCTAAATACTCTGATCCACTGCTCCCAGCAAGACTAGGTTTGAGCTATGTGTGCATCGCCAGAGCTGTTATATCTATTATGCTTAGCCATGCTTAGTTGACGAATTCTGATCCATCCGGTTGATGAATCAGAGCTGCGAATGAACCTAGTATGGAAGGATGACGTGGTAAGATCAGTGATGTTAATAAACATGTTTAAAGGCTTGGATGGGCCGCCACATGGGTATGTGGCGATTTGACTCGTTCTCGCCGCTACTAGGACCCGAGGTTCTCGCCTTCGGAACCAAGACTGAGCGTACAGCCACACGGGGCCCATGGGAACCCCTTGGCCCGAACTTGCCTAGCTTACCCATGAGTCAATTAGTTTGCGAGTTCCATTTGGCATTCTGCATGGCGAAGGCGTGGAAAAGGTTTTCAAAGGTGCATCATACAGGGATGTGGCTAGGGTGAAGGATGCTGGAGGCATTGAACTAGATCCCCTGCACACAATGACCGGGACCGCCTCGGAGAATGGCTACCTACGATGACGGAGTTTCCCAGTTAGATTGACTCATGGAATAGGCGAAGCAAGGGAAAGGTTTTGGTCGACCACCCTCTGCCGGCACACCAAGGAAGTGTGTAACGTACGGCGCTAAGAGTCGGTCGGCGCGTGTGGGTAAAGTTGTACACCCCTGCAGGGTAAATCTTTTCGAAAAGCCGTGTCCACGGTTACGGACGACTTGGGGAAGGACGTGTTGATCATAGAGAACTTTAACCTAATCGTAAAACTTGGAATCAATGTGTGATAAGGATCCCTTCTCAGGGTATCGAGAGGGTGATCCTAGTTGATAGGTGATACGTCTCCAACGTATCTATAATTTCCGATGTTCCATGCTTGTTTTATGACAATACCAACATGTTTTGTTCACACTTTATATCATTTTTATGCGTTTTTCGGAACTAACCTATTGACGAGATGTCGAGAGGCCAGTTGCTGTTTTCTGCTGTTTTTGGTTTCAGAAATCCTAGTAACGAAATATTTTCGGAATCGGACGAAATCAACGCCCAGGTTCCTATTTTTCCCGGAACCATCCAGAACACACGAGAAGGACCAGAGGGGTGCCAGGGGGGCCCCACACCCTAGGGTGGCGCGGCCCAAGGGGGGGCGCGCCCCCCTATGGTTTGGGCAGCCCAGGCCCCCTCCGACTCCGATTCTTCGCCTATTTAAGCCATCGTGACCTAAAACTTCGACACCGATTGACAAAACTCCAGAAAGACTCCAGGGACGCCGCCACATCGCGAAACTCCAATTCGGGGGACAGAAGTCTCTGTTCCGGCACCCTGCCGGAGCGGGGAAGTGCCCCCGGAAGGCTTCTCCATCGACACCGCTGCCATCTCCACCGCCATCTTCATCACCGCTGCTGCTCCCATGAGGAGGGAGTAGTTCTCCATCGAGGCTCGGGGCTGTACCGGTAGCTATGTGGTTCATCTCTCTCCCATGTACCTCAATACAATGATCTCATGAGCTGCTTTACATGATTGAGATTCATATGAGTTTGTGTCACAATTTATCTATGTGCTACTCTAGCAAAGTTATTAAAGTAGTTCTATTCCTCCTGCACGTGTGTAAAGGTGACAGTGTGTGCACCGTGTTAGTACTTGGTTTATGCTATGATCATGATCTCTTGTAGATTGCGAAGTTAACTATTGCTATGATAATATTGATGTGATCTATTCCTCCTACATATGCATGAAGGTGACAGTGTGCATGCTATGTTAGTACTTGGTTTAGTCTATTGATCTATCTTACACTATAAGGTTACTTAAACATGAGCATTATTGTGGAGCTTGTTAACTCCGGCATTGAGGGTTCGTGTAATCCTACCCAATGTGTTCATCATCCAACAAAAGTGTAGAGTATGCATTTATCTATTCTGTTATGTGATCAATGTTGAGAGTGTCCACTAGTGAAAGTGTAATCCCTAGGCCTTGTTCCTAAATACTGCTATCGCTGCTTGTTTACTGTTTTACTGTGTCACTACTGCTGCAATACTACCACCAACAACTACACGCCCGCAAGCTATTTGCTGGCACCGTTGCTACTGCTCATATATATTCATACCACCTGTATTTCACTATCTCTTCGCCGAACTAGTGCACCTATTAGGTGTGTTGGGGACACAAGAGACTTCTTGCTTTGTGGTTGCAGGGTTGCATGAGAGGGATATCTTTGACCTCTTCCTCCCTGAGTTCGATAAACCTTGGGTATCCACTTAAGGGAAAACTTGCTACTGTTCTACAAACCTCTGCTCTTCGAGGCCCAACACTGTCTACAGGAAAGGAGGGGGAACGTAGACATCAAGCACTTTTCTGGCGCCGTTGCCGGGGAGGAAAGGTAAAAGGTACTCACACTCCGGACCTCGGCTACCAAGCTATTTTCCGCCATTGTAAGTACTCGAAGCTATTTCCTTTAGATCCTGCAATTGCAACTTTTTGTTTCTTGTTTACACTAGTTAGGCATAATGGAAAACAACAAAAAAATTGGTGAGCTTTTTAGTCTTTTTCCTGATTTAGAATTGTTTGATGCGAAAATTAAAAAACCTATGGAACCTTATTTGCATGATAGTAGTGATGTTATTAGCATGAATGCAATTACTGCTAATACTATGGAAAAGTCTAAGCTTGGGGAAGCTAGTTTATATAAAGATAATCTTTTTTGCTCCTCAGCTTTGGAAGAAATATTTTGCTCTGATAATGCTTTATCTCCCATATGCGATGATTCTAATGATGCTTCTGATATTTTAATTCCACCTGCTGAAAGTATTCCGTATAAAATACCTATGAAAATTATTGAACGTGTTATGGACAACCACTATAAAGGGGATGGAACTGTCCATCCTAGAGATCATTTACTGTTTTTGCACAAATTATGCGGGTTATTCAAGTGTGCAGGTATCTCTATGGATGAAGTGAGGAAGAAGCTATTCTCTGTTTCATTGTGCGGTAAAGCGGCGCATTGGTATAAATTGTTGGAGAATAGACATTCTCTTGGTTGGGAGGAAATTGCATCTCTCTTTTATTCTAAATTTTATCCTCCTCATGAAGTGCATATTGATAGGAATTATATTTATAACTTTTATCCTCGTGATGGAGAGAGTATTTCTCAAGCGTGCGGGAGACTGAAGTCACTAATGCTCAAATGTCCCATTCATGAGCTCCCCCGTAATGTTATTGTTAACAATTTTTATGCGAGGCTTTCAGGACAACACAAGGACTATCTGGACGCGTGTTCGGAGGGATCTTTCACAAGCAAGGAGGTTGAAGCTAGGTGGGATCTTCTTGATCGGATTGAGGACAACGCTGAAGGATGGGAGAACGACAAAGGTAAAGAGTCAGGTATAAATTATGATTATGAATGCATTAAAGCTTTTATGGATACCGATAAATTTCGAAATATGAGTGCTACTTATGGTCTTGACTCTCAAGTTGCTGCAAATCTTTATAAAGCCTTTGCTTCTCATTTTGAATTGCCTAGGAAGAATTTTGATAAGTATCATGAACCTTTTAAAGAGGCTTGCATGAAGGATGAAATTGTTGTTAATTATTGCAATAAGCATGCTCAAACTCCTAAGAATGCCATTTCCTATAAGCATGTTAATTTTTGTGGAATACATAGACCTTGTGGAATTAATCAAATCAAAGATGAATATTGTATCCATCATGCTAATGAAAAAACTAGAAAGTGGTTTAGGGCTCTAGATGATCTTGGTAAAAAAGTTTGCGCCCTCTATCCTTTTATTTGTGAAGTTTGCCATGAAGTGGGTCATTTTAATTTTCAATGCTCCTCCAATGATAATTTGAACCCAATGAGTGCTGCAAATTTGTATTGTGATGATGAAATTACTCCTAATCAGCATGATGAACTTACTCTATTCTTGGGGTGTGAAGAACTGTCGAGAAAAATCTCTTTGTTACATATGAGTGATCTTGATATTGATGATGTCCTGCATGGGTGTTTTTCTTATTGCATTGATAATAGCCATACAAATACTTACATACAAAATATTTTAGAAGATGACACCTTGCCAAAATATGATAGGACAGCTGTGTGTTTTCAACTAATTAATGAAAAGGAGGGATCCTCCCAAGTTTCTTCTATTGTTTCTGAAAGTAAATCAGGTTATGCGGACAAGCCACCTTTCAAGCCTCTCACTCCTGAAGAAGGGAACGAGGAAAAGGAGAAGGAGAAGAAGAAGAAGGGAACGAAGAAGAAGAAGAAGAATAAGGGGAATAAAAAGAAAGATGTAACAGCATATCCCCGCGTATATGAGATAATGATAGGTAACCGTAAGTATGTTGCTCCTGATGATTATTGTGATAATGAATCTGAATACGATGATCTTCCTATGCCCTTTACATACATTAGCAATCATGATTTGAATGAGCACACTACTTTTGATATTGCAAATCTCTGGGAAATTAATTCTGAAAATGATGATGATAATGATTGCCATAGTGTCAGTGCTATCCATGCTTCCTCCCATAATGATATAGAAAGCTCTAAGCTTGGGGAGGAGGTGTTTGAAAATCCTTTAGCTACTGGTCATTATGTTCTTGATACATCTCCTTCCAATAACAATGATGGTATGGATACGGATAAACCGACTGTGAAAGATAACTATTTTATTTCCTATGATGACAATGTGCCTCCGATCTCTGATGATTATTACAAAGGATGCTATGATATAGGTTCTAACTATCCTTATGAAACTTGTCATAGTCATGATTGGGTTACCAAAAACAATTCCCTTAATATGCAACTTGTTTACCATGTTCAAATTCTTGATAATAATCTTGCTCCAATTACTATTAATGAGAATAACTCTTCTTATGCTAAATTTAATGATACTTCTATGCATATGAACCATGATAAGAATGTTTTAAGTGATGGGTATATTGTGGATTTCATCAATGATGCTACTGAAAGTTATTATGAGAGAGGGAAATATGGTCGTATGCATCTTAATAATATTAAGTTTCCCCTCTTTATGTTGAGAATCTTGAAGTTACTCGTGTTTTATCCTCTTATGCTTGTCACTTTGTTCTTCATGAATTCATTTGTGTACAAGATTCCTCTTCATAGGAAGCATGTTAGACTTAAATGTGTTTTGAATTTGCCTTTTGATGCTCTCTTTTGCTTCAAATATTATTTCTTGCGAGTGCATCATTAAAACTACTGAGCCCATCTTAATGGCTATAAAGAAAGAACTTCTTGGGAGATAACCCATGTGTTATTTTGCTATAGTACTTTGTTTTTATTTTGTGTCTTGGAAGTTGTTTACTACTGTAGCAACCTCTCCTTATCTTAGTTTTGTGTTTTGTTGTGCCAAGTAAAGCCTCTAATCGAAGGTTGATACTAGATTTGGATTTCTGCGCAGAAACAGATTTCTATCTGTCACGAATCTGGGCTGTTTTCTCTGTAGAAAAATCAGAAAAATATGCCAATTTACGTGCGCGTTCCTCAGATATGTACGCAACTTTCATTAGTTTTGAGTTTTCTGATCTGAGGAACGGAAGTATTTATTAGAAATTCGTCTTTACGGACTGTTCTGTTTTGACAGATTCTGCCTTTTATTTCGCATTGCTTCTTTCGCTGTGTTGGGTGGATTTCTTTGTTCCATTACCTTCCAGTAGCTTTGAGCAATGTCCAGAAGTGTTAAGAATGATTGTGTCACCTCTGAACATGTGAGTTTTTGATTATGTACTAACCCCTCTAATGAAGTTTATGAGAAGTTTGGTGTGAAGGAAGTTTTCAAGGGTCAAGAGAGGAGGATGATATACTATGATCAAGAAGAGTGAAAGCTCTAAGCTTGGGGATGCCCCGGTGGTTCACCCCTGCATATTCTAAGAAGACTCAAGCGTCTAAGCTTGGGGATGCCCAAGGCATCCCCTTCTTCATCGACAACATTATCAGGTTTCTCCCCTGAAACTATATTTTTATTCCGTCACATCTTATGCACTTTACTTGGAGCGTCTGTATGTTTCTTGTTTTTGTTTTTGTTTGAATAAATGCTTGTGTGGGAGAGAGACACGCTCCGCTGGTTCGTATGAACACATGTGTTTTTAGCTTTTAATTTTCATGGCGAAGGTTGAAACTGCTTCGTTAATTATTATATGGTTGGAAACGGAAAATGCTACATGTAGTAATTGGTATGATGTCTTGAATAACTTGATACTTGGCAATTGTTGTACTCTTGTTTAAGCTCTTGCATCATAAACCTTGCACCCATTAGTGAAGAAATACATAGAGCTTGTTAAAATTTGGTTTGCATGAGTGGTTTCTCTAGAGTCTAGATATTTTCTAGTAAGATGTTTGAACAACAAGGAAGACGATGTATAGTTTTATAATGCTTGTAATATGTCTTTTATGTGAGTTTTGCTGTACTAGTTCGTGCTTGTGTTTGTTTCAAACAACCTTGCTAGCCTAAACCTTGTATCGAGAGGGAATACTTCTCATACATCCAAATTCTTGAGCCAAACAACACTATGCCATTTGTGTCCACCATACCTACCTACTACATGGTATTTCCCGCCATTCCAAAGTAAATTGCTTGAGTGCTAC
Source organism: Lolium perenne (assembly GCF_019359855.2). Lineage (NCBI taxonomy): Eukaryota > Viridiplantae > Streptophyta > Magnoliopsida > Poales > Poaceae > Lolium > Lolium perenne. The sequence goes on from NC_067245.2 coordinate 100,409,295, forward strand.
CTTTAAAATTCCACCATTCACCTTTTCAATATATAGCTCATGGGACAAATAGCTTAAAAACTATTGTGGTATTGAATATGTACTTATGCACTTTATCTCTTATTAAGTTGCTTGTTGTGCGATAACCATGTTCACTGGGGACGCCATCAACTACTCTTTGTTGAATTTCATGTGAGTTGCTATGCATGTTCGTCTTGTCTGAAGTAAGAGCGATCTACCACCTTATGGTTAAGCATGCATATTGTTAGAGAAGAACATTGGGCCGCTAACTAAAGCCATGATCCATGGTGGAAGTTTCAGTTTTGGACATCCTCAATCTCAAATGAGAAAATTATTAATTGTTGTTACATGCTTATGCATAAAAGAGGAGTCCATTATCTGTTGTCTATGTTGTCCCGGTATGGATGTCTAAGTTGAGAATAATCAATAGCGAGAAATCCAATGCGAGCTTTCTCCTTAGACCTTTGTACAGGCGGCATAGAGGTACCCCTTTGTGACACTTGGTTAAAACATGTGCATTGTGATGATCCGGTAGTCCAAGCTAATTAGGACAAGGTGCGGGCACTATTAGTATACTATGCATGAGGCTTGCAACTTGTAAGATATAATTTACATGATACATATGCTTTATTACTACCGTTGACAAAATTGTTTCATGTTTTCAAAATAAAAGCTCTAGCACAAATATAGCAATCGATGCTTTCCTCTTTGAAGGACCATTCTTTTACTTTTATTATTGAGTCAGTTCACCTATCTCTCTCCACCTCAAGAAGCAAACATTTGTGTGAACTGTGCATTGATTCTTATATACTTGCTTATTGCATTTGTTATATTGCTTTGCATTGACAACTATCCCTGAGATATACATGTTACAAGTTGAAAGCAACCGCTGAAACTTAATCTTCCATAGTGTTGCTTCAATACCTTTACTAAGAATTTATTGCTTTATGAGTAACTCTTATGCAAGACTAATTGATGCTTGTCTTGAAAGTACTATTCATGAAAAGTCTTTGCTATATGATTCAATTGTTTACTCATTGCATTTACATTGTTTCGAATCGCTGCATTCATCTCATAAGCTTTACAATGGTATGATTAAGATTATGATGGTAGCATGTCACCTCAGAAATTATCTTTTATCGTTTACCTACTCGAGGACGAGTAGGAACTAAGCTTGGGGATGCTGATACGTCTCCAACGTATCTATAATTTCCGATGTTCCATGCTTGTTTTATGACAATACCAACATGTTTTGTTCACACTTTATATCATTTTTATGCGTTTTTTGGAACTAACCTATTGACGAGATGCCGAGAGGCCAGTTGCTGTTTTCTGCTGTTTTTGGTTTCAGAAATCCTAGTAACGAAATATTTTCGGAATCGGACGAAATCAACGCCCAGGTTCCTATTTTTCCCGGAACCATCCGGAACACACGAGAAGGACCAGAGGGGTGCCAGGGGGGCCCCACACCCTAGGGTGGCGCGGCCCAAGGGGGGGCGCGCCCCCCTATGGTTTGGGCAGCCCAGGCCCCCTCCGACTCCGATTCTTCGCCTATTTAAGCCATCGTGACCTAAAACTTCGACACCGATTGACGAAACTCCAGAAAGACTCCAGGGACGCCGCCACATCGCGAAACTCCAATTCGGGGGACAGAAGTCTCTGTTCCGGCACCCTGCCGGAGCGGGGAAGTGCCCCCGGAAGGCTTCTCCATCGACACCGCTGCCATCTCCACCGCCATCTTCATCACCGCTGCTGCTCCCATGAGGAGGGAGTAGTTCTCCATCGAGGCTCGGGGCTGTACCGGTAGCTATGTGGTTCATCTCTCTCCCATGTACCTCAATACAATGATCTCATGAGCTGCTTTACATGATTGAGATTCATATGAGTTTGTATCACAATTTATCTATGTGCTACTCTAGCAAAGTTATTAAAGTAGTTCTATTCCTCCTGCACGTGTGTAAAGGTGACAGTGTGTGCACCGTGTTAGTACTTGGTTTATGCTATGATCATGATCTCTTGTAGATTGCGAAGTTAACTATTGCTATGATAATATTGATGTGATCTATTCCTCCTACATATGCATGAAGGTGACAGTGTGCATGCTATGTTAGTACTTGGTTTAGTCTATTGATCTATCTTACACTATAAGGTTACTTAAACATGAGCATTATTGTGGAGCTTGTTAACTCCGGCATTGAGGGTTCGTGTAATCCTACGCAATGTGTTCATCATCCAACAAAAGTGTAGAGTATGCATTTATCTATTCTGTTATGTGATCAATGTTGAGTGTGTCCACTAGTGAAAGTGTAATCCCTAGGCCTTGTTCCTAAATACTGCTATCGCTGCTTGTTTACTGTTTTACTGTGTCACTACTGCTGCAATACTACCACCATCAACTACACGCCCGCAAGCTATTTGCTGGCACCGTTGCTACTGCTCATATATATTCATACCACCTGTATTTCACTATCTCTTCGCCGAACTAGTGCACCTATTAGGTGTGTTGGGGACACAAGAGACTTCTTGCTTTGTGGTTGCAGGGTTGCATGAGAGGGATATCTTTGACCTCTTCCTCCCTGAGTTCGATAAACCTTGGGTATCCACTTAAGGGAAAACTTGCTGCTGTTCTACAAACCTCTGCTCTTGGAGGCCCAACACTGTCTACAGGAAAGGAGGGGGAACGTAGACATCAATAGGTTCAGCTAATGATGAAGATTCGGTGGATTCAATATGATGATCAGTAGAGCTAGTGATATCGCTTTCTTATCCCCTTTTAAAATGATCTGAGTAGACGAGCTTCTGCTCCCTCTTGTTTTACAAAGGAAAACTGGCTTTCTACAAAATAAGCTCCACATAAAGCCTCGCATACCAGCTTTGCTAAAAGGTTGTACTAAGTCTTGCTGAGTCCCTGTACTCAGCTTTGCATGCTTTGTTTCAGACGAAGTCGCTCCACCAAATGAAGGTTTCTAGGTCGACATCGACGAGTAGCTTGGGATTCCTAGGTGGCAGCCTGGAATCTATGGGCTGGGACGTCGCCGTTATGCTCCTGGCCTCTTAGGCCTTTTGATATCTTGCTATTTAGAATAGCATAACTTCGCTTCCGTTGATTGATGAATTGTCAGGTCAGTGACCTCTGCTTGTAATACTTTGGTTCTTCGCTCAGTTATGAGCTTGTATTACTCTTTGAGTCATAGAGTCACTGTTGTGTTACCGATTCTCACCCTGTAGGTCCTAGAGATCTAGGTTAGGCTTATGCCAGATGGAGATCTGGGTTTGTCTAGCCTACGATCCCGGGGATTCCCCACAAAGCGTTTGCAATATCTAGGAAATAAAACTAGAGCGATAACGGGTATGAGAGGTGACTTTGCAGAACAATAAAATACACGGAATAAATGTTAGTGCTGCAACAATAAAACAAACTAAACTAACAGTACCATGAGTGTGGAAAGGCGGTGGTAATAGTGGTGGCTTTGTCCAAGATCAATTAGTGAGGATCTTGGGTCAATGTCTTCGATGCAGCTTTCTATGTAGGAGAGGCTAAATATACATGCTCTCCCTCCGGGATTACAAGTACTATATGATTGGCTTGCTAGCAAACATCCATAAATACTAGCAAGCATTAAGGTTTCCCCAACCATAGCCTTAAGTAAATGGTCCTCTTACTCCCATACATGCAACTATCTGGTTCGCGTCCTCAGGTTTCTGTCACTCCGGCAGAACTTCCCCCTTCTAGTATACAATTACTACCAACCCTATGGTGCTTGATCCATGCGCGCACAAATATAATGGGCACCAAGGACGGTAACATATCAACATACAACTCTAATGAACCAAAGAGAAACAACTAATCAATCAATGAACAAATAAACTATGGCAACATGACATAGATCATAGGATTATAACTTATAGCATCAAACACCATGTTTACATAGGGCGGTACAGAGGTTTATGAGAGGATGGACCACTGAATACAATGAGGAGTTGGTGATGGAGATGGCGGTGAAGACGTTGGAGAGGGGCTCAGCGAGGAGCGCCGGGAGGCGGAGGCGTGGGCGGCGCCGGCGGCAGCGCGGGGGACTCCTTCCCCGCCGCTGGCATCATGGGGGAGCGCCGCCCCTTAGCCTTCTTCTTCCTTGAGTTGGTGCTGGTGTAGATGAGTGTTTCCCCCTCCTTGGCTGCTGCCAAGGAGGAGGATTTTCGTGACAATGCTTGGGGGCCTCCAAAAATAGGGTTTCCCATCAATATATAGTGTTGGAGATGCAATTTAGGCCATGGGATGGATGCCCCTTTGATCCAATGGCTCTTGGGCACCTCTAGAACCTTCCTAGGACTCCCCTCTGTCCTTCATGAGCCTCACAACTCGTGGCTGGGCCGAAATATCCAGGTATGGAAAGAGTTTGTGTCAAATACGTCACCAACTTTCGGAGTCCCGAGACTACACGAACCTCCATAGTAATTCTGCTCTGCCGGATGCATCCGTTGTCCGTTCTGGACGAATAAGATGTCCAAATTGTTTGGTTTGAAATTATCTGTAGTTTACGACTTTTCCATTGGACGACGTTGTGATGGAGTTTCGAAGCGATCTTTGAAAAGTGTTCAGCAGGGACAGATTCCGGGAAATTCCAGATTTCACCATAATGAGCTATTTCCTTCCATATTTGCCTATTTCCTGCACAACAAAGTTGAAACCAAGAACTTGTGCACTTTTGCAACTATTAATAGGTTAGTCCCTTAAAACATATAGTAATTGGGGTAAAACAAGCATGGAACATCAAAAATTATAGATACGTTTGCGACGTATCACCGCCCTCGACAAAAACTTACTAATCGAATTAGATTCACAAGAAAATAAATGATGTATAAAACACGCATCAAGATACATACGGGATTACCCCTTGCGACGCAAGGTTATTATATGTATGTACACAACTTTATGATAGGTTTTCTTGGTCTCCACGGGCCTTCAAATCCCTCTCAATACCTGTTTTCATCCGAGAGATAATAACATGTGCAGGATTTCTAGCAATATCATAATACTGGTCTAATCTCGTATTGGTATTTGCTATGGCCTCCAAATCTAAGGTCGGATGACATGATAAAACTGAAGCAAGAGCAAGTTCAGCACCTGCCAAAAGTTCCTTCCGCACCAACAATCTAATTCTTTCTGGAGTCTTGAATCGATTGAAAAAAGCAGACAAAGTCTCGGGTGCTTGGTTTAAAGGAATCAAGGTTTTCCATATCATTGAGAGATGAGCATTGTACTTATCAAAGTTGTAACACACCTTCTCCGCTCGATGTTCAAATTTAGCCATGGCAACGGCTTTCGGTCGAATGGACCATAATTCGTGCTTTGGGTGAGTGACATCAGTCATCACCTCGATATTTTCATGGATCCTCCTATTTTCTTCCGATTCGTTGAAGGCCACGACTGTTGAAAAGCAAAAATCAGTCAGAAGAAGGGCGTTCAAGTAAAAACTTCAATAAAAATCGGAAGATGGACAGATATTTACAGCTCAAGCTCTCAGTAGCAACACGGAGACGGTCAAGAGCATGATGTTCGATTGCAGTAGCAATCTCGCTTTTTTCTTTTCACCAATGCTGCCATTGCGTGAAGGGTGGTCATGTCTCCGTTTAGTTGGGATATTTGATCATGCAGGCGACGAACAAGATCGGATTCATCAATAGCCGAAGAATTTAGAGAAGGATCGGCACGAGAAGAAGTTGAAGGAATCTGCAGCACAACTCTCGGTTCAGAAAAGCATTTGTAGAAACTCCCATCGGGAGCGCTGCGCATATATTACATTCAAAAGATTGTTGACACTGGCAACAGAGCCAATATGAAACAGGATTGGATTAAATTGTATCAAGACCTAATTACAACAATGGAGCAGCAATCCAATTAAGGGAGAGCCGATGATGAACCAGGAGCAGCTTCAGACACAACTTTGGTCTTCTCTTCGTCGACTAGCTTAAGGAGCTGGTTAGCACATATCACTACAGATTGTTTGAAGGGATTAAGGTCGACTAGGCGATTATCGTCATCTACGGGCAATGTCTTGGACAACTTTTCTAATTCAGAGCCTAGCCCATGACCCATCAGCAATTGGAATGTAAGAACCGCCCAAAACAAACGTGAGCGCCGCTTATGTACCTCTATAGGCTCAGAAGGGTCTACGAAGAAAGCATCTGCCATCTCGCCAAGAGTCTTGTCTTGCTTCATTTTCGGGAATATCATCGAGAATAACTTCGACAATGCTCCCTTTGGTTTTCTGCAAAAGATCATGGACTTGGATATTGTCGGGGGGAAGACCCCGGGTAGGGCAATGGACGCGGAGCAGCTGGCTGGCCACTGGCCGGCTCGTGGCAAAGGCCGGCTGAGGAGCAGCCGGCTGGCGCCGTGGCCGGCTGGTCCGGAAGCCGGCTGGCTCTAGGTCCTAGTCGGCCTGGCTACGGCCACCAATGCTGTAGCTGGGCCGGCTTCTACAAGCCATATTCGACTAGGGGTTTGTACCTCAGACCGACTCGAGGCTGGCGAGTCTTGCACTAGAAGGAACCGGGTTGGTGATCCGGGTTCCCAAAGTCCACGCTGACTTCATCTTCCGTAAAGCGCGGGGCACTGTGGAGCAATAGTGCCACGCGCCGGACATGCCATCATGGTCTACGACGATCCGTACTGGCTACAGTGGCTGATGGCGACAGGGACACCTCCTCTCCATACCGCTGACCTTGGCAGCGGGATGGGACATGCCATGAGGCCTCAACGGCTCCTGACGTCACTGCCTCGGGAAGGAGCGGAAGCCGGAGCCGGCCAAGCCGGCCAGTAGACTATAGGGTCTTATATGTAAAGTGCCGGTGCCTATATAAGCCGCACTACCCCCTCTCGTGCAGGGGATTGATCGATCAAAGATTCTCACCTCATTCCACCCTTAGCGCTGCCCTGTGAGAGAGACTATCGTCTTCCTTAGCCTCCCAGGAGCAGCCGGACACAGCTCTAGGAGCACCATTGTATTGTGTGATCATCATATACATCCCTAGCAGGAGTAGAGGTGTTACCTCCATCGGAGGGTCTCGAACCTGGGTACGTCGCCGTGTCGCTCGTCCCCATACCCGCATCCGGATACCGCCGTGAGATCTCTCAGGAACCACCTTCGATTAGCCACCCTATGGCATATGCCGTGACGATACCACGACATTTGGCGCCCACCGTGGGGCCTTCAGCATCCTCGGCCGGTGTCTTCATCCGGACGGGCCTCACCATCACCACCGGCGAGCGAGTCGCTTCAGGCTTGATCTGGAGATTCGGCTCCCTCGACTGCGTCAGCGACAACGCTGGCTGCTTTGCCGACCGGCCCTTCCGAGCCGGCGGCAGCGTCATCTCCTTCGGCGGCCACGACGTCTACGTCGCCACCGTCGCACCGCCGTGCTACCCGCGGCAGGTGCTGCGCTGCGCAAGCCCTCCTCCGCGAGCCGGCAGCAGCGTTCCCGCCAGCCCCGCCGTCGTGCAAGTCATGATGGCTGGCGAGGAGCTCCCCACCAAGAACCCGCGCACCCGCGGCCCCAACATGGAGCGCAACGTCGACCCCAACGCCTCCGGCTCAGGCCCAAAGGCGCCACCACCACCGTCCCGGCTAGACGAAGTCCGGGCAAAACTGAGCACCCCGCTCACGCCTGGCGCCGACCCCACCACCATCGAGGCGGATTTGGAGGCGCACCGCCAGCTCCTCCTCAAGCAAACAGAAGAACTGGCTGCTGCTAAGCGCCAGATGGAGATCACCCAGCGCGAGTACAACCGCGCCCACGGCCTCACTCCAGGCGGTGACGGTCCCAGCCGAGCTGGCCAGATCCGCCGCAGGGGCCGCGACCTAGGCGCCGAGATCGCCCTCGACGGCGCCCCTTCGCCGGCTCCGTCCGCGGAGCAACCCGTCTACAACACCCCCGACAAGAACATGCGCGCGGCACAAGCCGCCGCAGAAGAGCTGAACCGCCTCGAAGGCGAAGAGTTACGCCGCCAAACCAAGCGGGTGACTGAGCTGCTCAACGCAGCCACCAGGCAGGCGGCCGACCCCAGGTATGTCAATGCCCCCAGAGCTTCCCACGCTCGTGGCACTGCAGGCAACGACAGGGAAGGCGCCAGGGACATGGCCGAGTCCGCCTCCCCAGCACCAAGCCGGCACCGTGACTCCCGGGCCACACACGCAAGCTCGAGCCACCAACCGAGCGGCAGCAGCCGCAGCCGGCCTCCTCCGAGCCGGAACCAGGAGCAAGACTCCGAGCCCCGCCGCCAGCATCGGCCGGCTCCGGAAGCAAGCGGCGCACGCCAGCCGGCACGCTCCCGGCTGGGCCCGCGCATCGAACCCGTCGACGCCAGAGACCGCCTCGATCGGCTGGTCGAATCCCGCATCGCGGAAGAGGAGGCGCCGGCTTGTCCCAAGTGCTTCGGGCCCCGCATCGCCAACGAGCCCGTGCTCGACGGCTTCCAGCTCCCCCGCGACACGCCCAAGTACGACGGCACCGCCAAGCCGGAGGACTGGCTGCAGGACTACTCCACCGCGGTCGGCATCTCTCGAGGCAACAAGCGTTGGGCGGTGCGCTACTCCCCCCTGATGCTGGTCGGCTCCGCCCGCACCTGGCTCAACAACCTGCCAGCCGGCAGCATCAACGGCTGGCTGGATTTCGACGAGGCCTTCGTCAGCAACTTCACCGGCACCTATCGCCGGCCGGGTCGCCCTCAGCAGCTTGAGATGTGCAAGCAGGGCCCGGACGAGACGGACCGCGCATACCTGACGCGCTGGTGCGAGATGCGCAACTCCTGCGAGGGTGTGCACGAGATCCAAGCCATCAGCTTCTTCATGGGAGGCTGCCGGCCCAACACCATGCTGTGGCACAAGCTGCGCCGCAGTGACCCCAAGTCGATGACCGCCTTGATGGCCATCGCGGACAAGTACGCGCTGGCTGAGGAAGCCGGCAAGGCGCCGGCTGATATTTCGCCGGCCCCAGCAAGAAGGGACAACAACAAGTCGGCTGAGCACAAGCCGGCAGATGGCGCCTCTCATGGCAGCCGGCGGGACAACTACCGCGGCAAGCGTCACAGCGACCAGCCGGACCGCCGGTACGGCTCCGCCCACGTAGCCGCCGTGGCAGACAACGCGGCAGGCGGCAGGCGCCGCCAGAAGCAAGACCGGCAGTGGAAGCCGAAGTACACCTTCGAGTAGATGCTCGATTCGCCGTGCAAGTACCACAGCGGCAAGAACCCCTCCAACCACACCACCCGCGACTGCCACTTCATGAAGCGGCTGACAAGCGGTGAACCTCTCCCGCCTCCACCCCCAGCAAGCGGGCCGGGTGGCGCAGCCGGCGCGGAGAACGCCAACCTCGAGCACCACGAGGCTAACCAAGTGCACCATGGCGGCCGATATCTGGCCGAAGATGCTACCTACATCATCTTCACTTCCGAGCCCGAGGACAAGACGAGCCAGCAGAGCCGTTCCCTCGAGGTCAACGCGGTCATACCGCCGGTCCCCCAGTACCTAAACTGGTCAGAGCAGGCCATCACCTTTGATCGCCGCGACACACCGGCTGTCCTGCCGAAGCCGGGCAGCTACGCCATGGTCCTCGACCCCACCATCGGCACAACCCGGCGCAGCGTGCGTTTTTCGCGCGTCCTCATCGACGGCGGCAGCAGCATCAACATCCTCTACCGCGACACCGTCCGCAAGCTAGGCATCCAGGAAGCCGAGCTGCGCCCCACCCCCACCGTCTTCCATGGCATCGTGCCGGGCCACTGCTGCCAGCCGATTGGCCGGATCACGCTGGAGGTGATGTTCGGGAAGCCGGATCACTTCCGCACCGAGAAGATCGAGTTCGAGGTGGTGGACCTCGTGAGTCCCTACCACGCGCTCCTAGGCAGGCCGGCCATGACCAAGTTCATGGCGGTGCCCCACTATGGGTACCTGAAGATGAAGCTGCCTGGCCCCAAGGGGGTCATCACCATAGCCGGCGACTATCGTCGCTCCATGAACTGCGCCACGCAGAGCTCCAAGATGGCCCAGACACTGGTCATCGCCACCGAGAAGCAGCTCATCCACGACGCCGTCACCCTCGCCAAGGCCGCGCAGACAGACATGCCGGCTGCAGGCAACCCGGCTGGGACGACTCACTTCCAGCCGGCCGACAACACCAAGAAGATCCTGCTGGACCTGGCGCAGCCGGACAAGTACGTCACCATCGGTGCCGGCTTGAGCAAGAAATAGGAAAGCGAGCTCACCAGCTTCCTCCGTGAGAATCGGGACATCTTCGCATGGACTCCAAGAGACATGCCGGTTGTGCCGAGGGAGTTGGCTGAGCACCACCTCCACGTCCGACCTGAAGCCAAGCCGGTGAAGCAGCCTCTCAGGCGCTTCTCCAAAGAACGAAGGAAGGCCATCGGTGAAGAAATCGCCCGGCTGCTGGCAACCGGCTTCATCATGGAAGTGCTGCACCCGGACTGGTTGGCGAACCCGGTCCTGGTTTTGAAGAAGAACGGCTCCTGGCGCATGTGTATCGACTACACCAGCCTGAACAAGGCGTGCCCGAAGGACCCCTTCCCCCTGCCGCGCATAGATCAAGTCATAGACTCGACTGCCGGCTGTGAACTGTTGTCTTTCCTAGATGCCTATTCAGGCTACCACCAGATTCCTTTGAATCCGGATGATCAAATAAAGACTTCGTTCATTACCCCGTACGGGGCTTATTGCTACATGACTATGCCGTTCGGCTTGAAAAATGCAGGCGCCACCTACCAAAGGTGCATGCAAAAATGCTTGCAGGATCAAATCGGCAGAAACGTTCACGCATATGTGGATGATGTCGTTGTAAAGACCAAGGAGACGACTACCCTCCTTGATGACCTGAGAGAAACCTTCACCAATCTGAGAAGATTTCGGATGAAGCTCAACCCGGCCAAGTCCACATTCGGCGTGCCGTCTGGCCAGCTCCTTGGCTACCTCGTCTCTCAGCGAGGAATCGAAGCCAACCCGGAAAAGATCAGTGCCCTGGAGAAGATGGAACTGCCGCAGTGCCTCAAGGACGTCCAGAAGTTCGCTGGCTGCCTGGCCTCCTTGAGCCGCTTCGTCAGCCGGCTGGGGGAGAAGGCACTGCCCCTGTATCAATTGATGAAGAAGGCGGACAAGTTCGTCTGGTCACCGCAGGCGGATGAAGCCTTCCGTGACTTGAAGCGCGTGCTCTCAACCGCGCCAATCCTTGCAACGCCGGCTTTAATGGAGCCGATGCTGTTGTACATCGCAGCCACCAACCGAGTGGTTAGCGTTGTCCTGGTGGTGGAGCACAAAGAAGCCGGCAGGGAGCAGCTGGTTCAGCGCCCAATCTATTACCTTAGCGAAGTGCTCTCCCAGTCGAAGCAAAACTACCCCCACTACCAGAAGGTCACCTACGGCGTCTACATGGCGGCCAAGAAGCTCAAGCACTACTTCCAAGAGCACCCCATCAAGGTGGTTGCCACAGCGCCCTTGGCGGAAATCATCGGCAGCAAGGATGCCAACGGCCGGGTTGCCAAGTGGGCTCTGGAGCTAGCCGCCCACACCATCCTCTACGAGCCACGCACAGCCATCAAGTCGCAGATCTCCTCGCGGACTTCTTCGTCGACTGGGCTGAGATGCAGTACCTGCCGCCTGTGCCGGATTCCACACACTGGAAGATGCACTTTGACGGCTCAAAGATGCGCAATGGCTTGGGAGCCGGCATCGTCATCACCTCTCCCAAAGGAGACCGGCTGGACTACGTTCTGCAGATCCACTTCGCCGCATCCAACAATGTGGCAGAGTATGAAGCGCTCATTCATGGGCTGAAGCTGGCCAAGGAGATTGGCGTGCGCCGCATACTCTGCTTCGGCGACTCCGACTTGGTCATACAACAAGCATCTAGCGACTGGGATGTGAAGGACGCCAACATGGCCTTATACCGCTTCCATGTCCAGCAGCTATCCGGCTTCTTCGACGGCTGCGAATTCCACTATGTGCCACGAGCAAACAACGAGGCGGCTGACGCCTTGTCCAAGATTGGCTCAACCCGGCAAGCCATTCCGCCGGGCATCGCTTTAGCGGTTCTCAAGAAGCCGTCCATCATACCGTCACCGGACTCGGATTCAATATTCGTGCCGGCTGACCCGGGGGCTGCTCAGCCGAACCCGGGGGCTTCATCGCCCAAGTCGGGGGCTTCAAAGCCAAACCCGCCGGCTACCATGCCGAACCCGGAGACTTCTCAGTCCAACCCGGGGGCTTCATCGCCAAACTCGGGGGCTAGCAGGCCGAACCCGCCGGCTAGCAAGCCGAACCCGGCGACCATGCAGTCGAATCCGGAAGCTCCCACGCAGGAGGCCCTGTTGGTCAGCGTATTCGAGATAAGATGCGTACCTTCATGGGCACAAGAATTCCTCTCCTACCTCACCGACGGTGTGCTGCCTGATGATAGAGTCCAGGCCAGGCAGATTGAGAGAAGGGCCAAGGCCTATACAATCATCAACCACCAGCTGTACAAACGCAGCGTAAGTGGGGTGTTCCAGCGGTGCGTCGAGCCAGCTGAAGGGATTGAACTCCTACGGGAAATCCATCAAGGAGAGTGCGGACATCACGCCTCATCCAGAGCCATAGTGGCCAAAGCCTTCCGGCACGGTTTTTACTGGCCGACTGCGCTCAGAGACGCAGAAGAGTTGGTGAAGAAGTGCAACGGCTGTCAGCGCTTCGCAAAGAAGAGACACCAGCCGGCTTCCGCCTTGAAAACCATCCCCATCACAAGGCCATTTGCCGTATGGGGCTTGGATATGGTGGGTCCGTTCAAAACAGCACGAGGCGGCATGACACATCTCTTAGTGATGATTGACAAATTCACCAAGTGGATCGAAGCCAAGCCAATCAAGAAGCTGGACGGCTCCACAGCCGTCACATTCCTCAAGGAAATCATTGTGAGATTCGGCTACCCCCACAGCATCATCACCGACAACGGCAGCAACTTCTCCCAAGGCATCTTCTCTCGCTATTGCGGGGAAATGGGGATCCGGATGGCCCTAGCTTCTGTGGCGCACCCAGAGTCCAACGGACAAGTGGAGAAGGCTAACGGCTTGGTCCTAGCCGGCATCCGGCCCCGGCTGGTGGAGCCGCTCGAGCGAGCAGCCGACTGCTGGATTGAAGAGCTGCCCAATGTGCTATGGAGCCTGCGCACAATGACAAACCGTTCAGTCGGCTTCACACCATTCTTCCTCGTATACGGGGCCGAAGCCGTCTTGCCGACTGATATCGAGCACGACGCGCCAAGGATCAAGCTGTACACTGAAGCCGAAGCCAAAGAAGCTCGCGAAGATGGAGTCGACCTGGTCGAGGAGGCCCGGCTGCTGGCTGCGTCCAGATCTACCATCTACCAGCAAAGCCTCCGACGCTATCACAGCCGGAAGGTCCAGCCCTTAGCATTCCGAGAAGGAGACCTAGTGCTCCGGCTGATCCAGCGGACAGCCGGACATCATAAGCTGTCATCCCCATGGGAGGGTCCCTTCATCGTGAGCAAGGCAGTAGGCAATGATTCCTACTATCTCATAGATGCCCAAGAGGCTAAGAAAAACAAGCCGGACAAGGCTGACGAGGAGACTAAACGTCCCTGGAATGTCAACTTGCTCCGCCCATTTTACACATGAGAGCAGGAATGTATGTATCCCTTGTATCCCTTTTGTAAGCTATGAAAAAGCACGCGCCAAGAGCGCCGTTTCCGACAAGTTTTTCGCGTACTCTACTTCGTTTCGCCAATTGGCTTGAACCCTCTCACGCGGCCGGCTCAGTAACGTGATCCGGTTTCCGACAGCCGGCTTCCGACCCAGCTACAGACCGCAACCCGGCTGTCCGACTGGCGGGAGTAAGGCCTAGGGAGTCGGCACGCGAAAAATGGCTAAGGGAAAGAGCAAAAGCGAGTTGACTTGCAACTTTTCATAAAAGTGCCGGATTGCCGAATTCAGCTCGTTCGACCGAAATACTGTCGGCCTCACCCAGCGGCCCGCTCTTGATCCGGTGACGGATCGCAAGTCGGACGTACGACCGGCAAGAGCACAGCCAAAGAGTGGGGCGGATGGGAAAAAGCGAACGAGTCGAAAGAAAGAAACTCGACACATAAGTGATTAACAAACACATTAAAGTGTGACATAACGAAAGGACGATAATATTCATACATATGCACCCGGCATCCCGGGGATTTAATAAATTGTCTTGGCAAAAGCAACAACAGAAACAGGTAAACTAAGCAGCGGCTGGAGAAGGACCAGCCGGAGGAGCGTCAGAGGAGCCGGCTGCCGGGTCGTCTTCAGGCGCGTCTTCCGCCTCCTCATCTTCCATCTCGTACTCCTCATCAGAATGAGGGTTCGGGTCCGCGACGAAGAGGCCCTTGTCGACGAAGTCGGCGATGGCGCTGGCTCGGGCAAGCTGGGCGGTCTTGTGTTCGGCCGGGAGCTTGTCCTCCACGCCGGCTCGCCGATACTCGAGCTGCCCCAGGTCCACCTCGTTGTACCAGGAGAGGACAAAGGACAACGCCATGTCGGCACCAGCGCGCGTGGCAGACTCCTTCCAGTCGAGGAAGCGATCCGACGCCCGCTCCATCAAGGAGATGAGGTCGGAGATATCTTGCGGCACCGCCTCCGCGGGCCACAGCATCGGGACCAGTTCCTCAGCCGCCTTCCGGAGCTCCCAGCCAAGCTTGGTGATGGGCTCGACGCGGGCAGCCATGGACGCCATATAGTCCTCCATGGTGAAATACTCCGAGCTGCCCTCGCCAGTCGCCCACCTCCTGGTCTCGCGTGCAACGCCAACAGCTGCTAGCGCCGCATCCTGCGTTTCCGGGAAGGCCGCTGCAAGAAGAAGCAAGTCAGAAAATCCTAAAGTAAGCCAGGCGGCAGCCGACAAAGAGCCGACTGCCCCAGTCCGAAGAGGGAAATTCCGAAAGACAAAAGGAAAAGCCTGGCGGCAGCCGGCAAGAACAGACTGCCCCCAGCCCAAATATGAAGATAGCGAAGAAATCAGAGTTTCGGCCGCCGGCCGCCAACGAAAGCCGGCAGCCGACAGCCGAAAGCCGGCAAAGGGGAAAGGAACAAAGAAATGCACTCACCCGACAAGCCACGGTCGAGCGCGCCAATCTCGTCCACCCAGTGCTTGGCGGTGGCCGACAGCTCCGTGGTCTTGGTGGTGACCTCCTCCTGAAGCGCAAGCCACTGCTTCTCCACCTCGGTCAGCCGCCGGCTCAGATCCTCCACCTTCTCCTTCTTCGCCGTCCTAAGGGAGGCAAGCTCGGTGAGGTGGTTCTGCTCAAGCCGGCGCAGCCACGTCAGCTCCTGCTCAGCCACCTTGAGCTTGGCGGCTGCAGATCGACCCGCCTCCTCGCTCTTGGCGCACTGGGCGCGAGCAGCCCGGAGATCCGCCTCCAGCCGCGGGACCTTGGCGGCTTCAATTGCAAGGGAGCCGGAAAGAAACGTCAGCCAACCAAGACTAAAAAGAAAGAAGACATCGAGTCGGAAGGAGAAAGATCTTACCCTTGACGGCCTCCAGCTCGCGAGCCAAGTCGGCCCGGTCCAGCTTGGCCTTGTGGTAGTGGGTCACGGCGCGGTTGTACAGACTGGTGCGCCGATCCGCCACAGCCTAAGGAAAAAAGAAAATCAGTCAACTAGGCGAAACCCGGACCGGCTCCGAGCAGCCGGCCCACGCCTCGGAGGGCTACCAGGATGATAACCAAATTGAAAAACAGATGAAGCTTACCTTGCTGGCTTCCTCCACCTTGGCGACGTTGGCCGCGGCCTCGGCAGCCCTGGCCTTGAGGTTGGCCTGCAAGCTGGAGAAGAACATCTCCACCGATGCTTGGCCGGGGTTCCCCTCCCGGCTGGTCACCTCGTAGGAGTCGGCGCGGAGCCACGCCTGCTCCATAGTGCCAGCCGAGCCAAGGCTGGAGTCGGAGGCGGACGGCACATGCAGAAGCAGAGAGCCCTTGGCCACGTGCAGGCCCTGCTGAGGCGCCGATGGGGCTCCCGTCCTCACCAGCGCGCGCGAGTCGGCGCCCTCCGTGCGCGTCGGCTCATCCCTTGCCGGCTCCTGCCTCGCCGGCTCCTCCGTCGTCGGCTCCGGCGGTGGCGGCGCTCCGGGCGAAGCAGATGGCCCAGTCGGCGCAGCCGTCTCCGGCGCTGAGGTGCCCCCTCCGGGCTCTCATCCAACACCACCACGCTTGGCCCGGCTCCGGCTCCGGTCGCGGGCGGCGCAGCCCTGCCGGCTCCGGCTCCGGTAGAGGGCGGCATGCGCCGGCCGGCCCCGGCGGCTGGGTCCGGAAGACGAGTCCGGCGCGGGAACATGTCGTCCAGCGTCGGCTGGCGCGTCGGCTCGGCCCGCGTGCCGCGATCAGGCGCTGAGGCCAGCGGCACGGCGAAGGAAGGCGCCCCTGCGGGAGGCGGAGTACCCACAGGCGGCGGCAGCGTAGGTGCGCGCGATGGAGGCTGTGGCGTCGGCTCCCTCTTTTGGCGCGGAGGCGGCGACACGACGCGCAGAGTTCGCCGGGAGCCGCCGCCCTGGGCAAACTTGATGGGAGCCCTAGCCGGACAAACAAGGAGAAGATAAGCATAAAGAGTAAGGAAAGAAAAGGAATCAAACAAGAGAAGAAGAGAACTCACCCGGCCTGCTCCGGAACCTTCTTCGGCTGCTGCCGGCGGAGCTTCTTCGCCTTCGCCTCCAAGGCGGCAGTAGAGCGGGGGTCGCCGGCTTGCTTCTTCCCCTTGGGCGCCGAAGTCGCCGTGGTGCTTGGCGGCCTCGCGCGCAGGGGCACGGCGGGGATTGGCCCCGTGGCGGACATCGCCGGCTCCTCGTCCTCCTGCTGCTCCGGTGAAGGGGGCGGATTGTGCTCCCCCTGGCCGCCTAGGTCAGGCGCCTGCAGCAGGTTGTCGTCCCCGGCCTGGTCGCCGGCTTGGTCAGCCGGATCAGCGTGATCCGGCGTCCACCTCCTTGTCGCCAGGTCGCCGTCCTCGACGTTCTGGCGGTCGAAGAGCTAGAAAAACAGAAGACATGAGCAAACAGCAAGCCGGAAGTCGGCAGAAAGAAAGGGAAGTTGGCCTCGCAGCCGCAAGCCGGAAGTCGGCGAAAACATAAAGCTTACCAGCTCGGGTTGGTGGTCCCTGTCGTGGGGCGCCAGCCCGTAGTTCCATTCGTCCGGCACATTCGCCTTGGTGATGTTGTTCACCCGGCGGGCCACCTGGGCCTTGGAGAACAGCGCCTTGGACGTCCGGTTCGGGTCGAACCGTCCGGACATGTGCCCGATTTTGTGGGTGCGCATTTGGAGCGGCAGCACCCGGTGCTCGGCGATGGTGCAGAGGAGGTCCTCGGCGGTCAGCCTGTTCCCGACGGCAGCCCCCAGGAAGTCCCAGAGCTGATTCACCTCAGCGTCCGGGTCCGCCATGCGGGCGTTGTAGCTCCAGTTGATCCGGCCGACTGGAGGAGCCGGGTTGAACTCCGGGAGGTTGATCCGGTCGACGAGCTGGCCCTCGTTGCGCACGTAGAAGAACGACATCTGCCAATTCTTCACCGAGTCAACAGTTGGAATTTTGGGGAAGGGCGTACCCGGCCGGGTGTAGATCGAGGCGGCGCCGCAGGCTCGCAGGCGGCCGTCGGTGGTCTGCGCCTTGAGGTAGAATAGCCGGCTCCAGAAGTCTATGTCCAGCCACAAGCCGGCGTAAGCCTCCATGAAAGCCACATAGCAGCTGAGGAGGATGCAGGCGTTGGCCGGCAGATGGTGCGGCTGCAGGAAGAAGTTGTCGAGGAACTGGCGGAAGAAGGTGGATGCCGGCATGCCCAGCCCGCGATCGAGATGCGCGCCGAAGATGACGCGCTCGCCGGCCCTCGGCTCTGGCTCCGTCTCCGCGCCGGGCGCCCTCGTGACCACCGACGACGGGATCCGGCGGAGGCGCACCAGCCGCTCGATGTTGTCGTCCTTCATGTATGATCCCCTCCATGATCCGCTGGCGGAGGCCATCGTCGAGGAAGAAGAAGAAGAAGACCACGAAAGGCGGAAGGGCGAAGAGGAACCTTGCGACGGCGGCGGCGACGGCGGCGGCGGAGGACGCTCCGTTGAAACGCGGGGCCCCGTGGTGCCGGCTCGTCGGAGTAGCGGCGGCGGATCGGCGGAGATGCGCTCGCCGGAGTTCGCCAGTGGGAGACGTTCGCCGGAGCAGCGAGAGACTCGAGCGCGAAGAAGAGAGCAAGAAGAGCGGAAGAGCGAGGAAGACGAAGTGAGGCAGTGGCCGCCTCGGTACCCTCCCCCGCGGCATTTATAGCCGCCCGCGGCGGGCGGTTGGCCTCCAAGTGGCGATCGTGGCCACGTCGCCCAGATCTTCTGCGCGTTAACTCCCCCCACGACCGCTGCCGTTACCGGAAACTGCCACACCACGTCGCCCACGACCGCACCAGATCCGGAGGGGACATTGATGTGACCAGACGAACCGGCGGCAGAGCCCAGGCGTCAGACCGGTCAAGTCGGGTGCAGGACCTGAGGCGGCGGAGACTCCGGCGCGCCGCAAGCCGGAGCCGGACAATAAGTTCAACTCGGACCAAAAGTCATCCAGCAAGGCGGAGACACCACCAAAACTTGCGAGAAAGCGAAAGCTGCATAAGTGTAAATAGTGGCCGGCTAGAAGCAGCCGGCCGAAGCGAGCCGGATGAGGACGCAGCCGGCTGAATGGAAATTCTCAGTCGGCCCCTCCAAGTGCCATCAAGTATATTCAAGAAGCCAGGAAAACCTTCCTAGGTCCTTCTAAACGCAGGACCTTGCCAGCTTCGGGGGCTAATGTCGGGGGGAAGACCCCGGGTAGGGCAATGGACGCGGAGCAGCCAGCTGGCCACTGGCCACTGGCCGGCTCGCGGCAAAGGCCGGCTGAGGAGCAGCCGGCTGGCGCCGTGGCCGGCTGGCTCTAGGTCCTAGTCGGCCTGGCTACGGCCACCAATGCTGTAGCTGGGCCGGCTTCTACAAGCCATATCCGACTAGGGGTTTGTACCTCAGACCGACTCGAGGCTGGCGAGTCTTGCACTAGAAGGAACCGGGTTGGTGATCCGGGTTCCCAAAGTCCATGCTGACTTCATCTTCCGTAAAGCGCGGGGCACTATGGAGCAATAGTGCCACGCGCCGGAGAGGCCATCATGGTCTACGACGATCCGTACTGGTTATAGTGGCTGATGGCGACAGGGACACCTCCTCTCCATACCGCTGACCTTGGCAGCGGGATGGGACAGGCCATGAGGCCTCAACGGCTCCTGACGTCACTGCCTCGGGAAGGAGCGGAAGCCGGAGCCGGCCAAGCCGGCCAGTAGACTATAGGGTCTTATATGTAAAGTGTCGGTGCCTATATAAGCCGCACTACCCCCTCTCGTGCAGGGGATCGATCGATCAAAGATTCTCACCTCATTCCACCCTTAGCGCTGCCCTGTGAGAGAGACTATCGTCTTCCTTAGCCTCCCAGGAGCAGCCGGACATAGCTCTAGGAGCACCATTGTATTGTGTGATCATCATATACATCCCTAGCAGGAGTAGAGGTGTTACCTCCATCAGAGGGCCTCGAACCTGGGTACGTCGCCGTGTTGCTCGTCCCCATACCCGCATCCGGATACCGCCGTGAGATCTCTCAGGAACCACCTTCGATTAGCCACCCTATGGCATATGCCGTGACGATACCACGACAGATATTGGCATCAGTGGCAAGGGAAAGGGCGTCAGACATTGAATCTTCCCGAAGCTTGCGAGCTCGATTGATAGGCACGTCGGCAGCATCTGGAAAAGAATTAATAAGCAATCCAGAGGATAGTATTGGAAAAATACCATGCGTTAAGCACAAAGGAACTTACTCAGCAAGTTCGTGATAGATTCGCGGAGGGCACCTTCTTTTTTATCGGCAGCAACAGCACCTCGCGTCTAGCATCACGCTCGTCCTTCATCTTCTTTTTCAGCTTCTTTAGTTCATCTTTCAGCAGGATGTTTTCATTTTGAGCATTGGATGTGAGCTTGTTAGCTTCCAGCACTTGGTCAGCCGAAACTTTGACGATCTTTCGAAGCTGAACATTCTCGGACTCCAGGCGAGTAAACTGATCAGCAAAATCTGCCACAGCGTCAACTGTGGCATAAATTGGCTGCGAGGAAAAAGATAAAGAGTCTCAGCCAAGTGTGGAAATCCATCGTAGAAGGAAAGTCAAGCTAAGTGGTTCACTTACATGATCATCAGCAGCTGGAGGAACGGGGGTGCTAGCGGAAGGAATAACCTTTGACACAGGAATCTTTACCACGGTCGTCCGTGAGGGCGGCGTTGGATCGGCAGGTGAAGAATTTGATTCCTTGGCTGACTCAGCCTTTCCAGAGAATAACTTAGCCCTCTTTGCGAGAGGGACTTCATCGTCATCGTCAGAACTGCTTGAAAGCAAGGACGTATGTTACATGAAATAAAGAAGAATGGTTATAAAGGAAAAAATAGATACTCACAGGTCTAAGTCGTCTTCGACAACAAAAAAGCCTGTCGAACTCTTTGCAGCAGGGGGAGTCGATGCAGTTTCATTGGCATCATCATCTTGTCCGCTAGGATTCGATTCAGCTATCATTATCAGATCTTCGTTGATCCTCCTGCACCGCCTACCCCTAGTGAGAGCATCATCTTCGGGAGCTTCGTCTCCTTAGACGTCACTATCCTCGAGGGCGTGCTGTGCATCTTCGGGTTCTTCAGAATCGTCATCATCATCCTCTAGCTCTACCCCACTTTCGGGTGTAGGAGGATAACATTGAGCTACGGTAGAAGCCTGTCGACAGATAAAAAAGTTAATAAAGGATCGCATGACAGAATAAGAACAACGATCGAAGCAAGCGTAATGAAGATTACCTCGGCCGGTAGATGCTTGAGGTCATATGGAAGGCGGGCCAAAGTCAGGATGATATTGTCCTTCTGGCTGAAGCGAGTAAGGCGCCGCACCTCGTCACGGAGTTCCTCATCCGACAGGTCGGCTAAGCTAACTCTTGACTTGTCGTCCTTACCAACGTACATCCACAGCTGATGAGGCCGAGACATCAGCGGTTGGACCTGACGTTTTAGAAACACCGAGACTACCTCAGTGCCGCACATTGTTAAGCCTCCTGTGTTCTTCTGATCTACAACCTGTTGGAACAACTGATCGGCTATAGCACTTTCGTCGGCAGTCAAGATGTTTCGCCAGGACTTCTTCGGGTGAGCCACTAAGACGTCTTCAAACGGAGGAAGGTTGGAGCGTCGCCCAGGTCCTGGAATATCTCGCAGGTAGAACCATTTTTGTCGCCAGCCCTGGACAGATTCCTTCATCGGGTAATCAACCTCCTTTCTAACAACAAAGCCGACGCCACACTACTAGGAAAAGGCCTAGCCATAAGATGGGTGCTAGTGGCGCACCAGGAAGGTAGTGCGCCACTACTACTTAGCAGTGGCGCACCAGAAAGTTGTGGGCCACTGTTAAAAATGTAGTAGTGGCGCACCTCTTCTATCGTGCGCCATTACTAAAGTGGAGCCTGAGCCCAGGTTCCTTACCCAACCTAGTAGTGGCGCACTGTCCTGAGGTGCGCCACTGCTATCTTGACTCCCTATGGCGCACTGCATAGTGGTACGCCACTGCTAGGAGGTGGTCAGGGACACTTTACATATGGGAGCCTTACCAATGGCGCACTGCTGTGGTGCGCCAGTACTAGCTATGGCGCACCAGTCTGAAGGTGCGCCACTACTAAGTTGGGTATGAGTTGATGGTGGTGGTACCAGGTGAGCAGTGGCGCACCACGAAGCAGTGCGCCATTGCTATGTGACCTTATCAGTGGCGCACGGCTACGTGGTGCGCCACTGCTAACCAGGGACCATTTCCTGCTTTTCCCCCTCCACTCACATGTGCCACCCACTTTCCCCAAACACTCTTCCACCACCACCTCCCACCAAATCTGGATCTGGTCGTGTTTCTCCTCCTCCCCACCTCATTTTTGACCTCTTCATTCACCCAAATTAAGTGGTAAACTTAATTTTCTTCGTAGGTAAGTAAGGGTGAAACTTTCTATAGCTCAATACCTACTCAATCTCAACTTTTTTTCCTCATCCAACACTCTCGGTCTCGCCGTATCGGTAACTTTGTTGGTTTTATGCTTTGTGTGTGACCGGTTACGATCGTCTTGCACACGTGTGTGTGCATATATGTTATGCGAAAGCTCCGCATGTGTTGTGCATGCGCGAAGTGCATATGTGTGTTGTATGCGAAGCCTCCACATGCATGTGTTGTATATGCGAAGCCTCCACACATGTGTTGCATGTTTTTGTTTGCAGGGATTAGAAATGCGATGGAGTTGCCAATATTTTGCCGAAACGTTGATTCATTTATGTTTCGGTGAATAATAGGCATACTACGCATATACATATGTCCTATTTTTAGGGAAGGTCATGTGATACGTCCCAAACGTATCTATAATTTCTTATGTTCCATGCTACTTTTATGATGATACTCACATGTTTTATACACATTATATGTCATTATTATGCGTTTTCCGGAACTAACCTATTGACGAGATGCCGAAGTGCCAGTTCCTGTTTTCTGCTGTTTTTGGTTTCAGAAATCCTAGTAAGGAAATATTCTCAGAATTGGACGAAATCAACGCCCAGGGTCCTATTTTTCCACGAAGCTTCCAGAAGTCCGAATAGGAAACGAAGTGGGGCCACGAGGTGGGCACACAGTAGGGCGGCGCGGCCCAAGCCCTGGCCGCGCCGGCCTAGTGTGTGGCCCTACCAGGACTCCACCGACCTTGCCCTTCCGCCTACTTAAAGTCTCCGTCGCGAAAACCCTACCACGTTCGACGAAACCAGAGAAAACCTTCCAGAGCCGCCGCCATCGCGAAGCCAAGATCTGGGGGATAGGAGTCTCTATTCCGGCATGCCGCCGGGACGGGGAAGTGCCCCCGGAAGGCTTCTCCATCAACACCACCGCCATCTTCATCAACGCTGCTGTCTCCCATGAGGAGGGAGTAGTTCTCCATCGAGGCTCGGGGCTGTACCGGTAGCTATGTGGTTCATCTCTCTCCTATGTACTTCAATACAATAATCTCATGAGCTGCCTTACATGATTGAGATTCATATGATGATGCTTGTAATCTAGATGTCATTATGCTAGTCAAGTGGATTTTACTTATGTGATCTCCGGAGACTCCTTGTCCCACGTGTGTAAAGGTGACAGTGTGTGCACCGTGTGGGTCTCTTAGGCTATATTTCACAGAATACTTATTCACTGTTATGAATGGCATAGTGAAGTGCTTATTTATATCTCTTTATGATTGCAATGTGTTTTGTATCACAATATATCTGCGTGCTACTCTAGTGATGTTATTAAAGTAGTTTATTCCTCCTGCACGGTGTAATGGTGACAGTGTGTGCATCGTGTAGTACTTGGCGTAGGCTATGATTGTGATCTCTTGTAGATTATGAAGTTAACTATTGCTATGATAGTATTGATGTGATCTATTCCTCCTTTCGTAGTGTGAAGGTGACAGTGTGCATGCTATGTTAGTACTTGGTTTGGTTATGTTGATCTGTCATGCACTCTAAGGTTATTTAAATATGAACATTGAATATTGTGGAGCTTGTTAACTCCGGCATTGAGGGTTCGTGTAATCCTACACAGTTAGTGGTGTTCATCATCCAACAAGAGGGTGTAGAGTCTAGCATCTATCTATTTATTCTGTTATGTGATCAATGTTGAGAGTGTCCACTAGTGAAAGTATGATCCCTAGGCCTTGTTCCTAAATACTGCTATCGCTGCTTGTTTACTGTTTTACTGCATCTTTACTTCCTGCAATATTACTACCATCAACTGCACGCCAGCAAGCACTTTTCTGGCGCCGTTACTACTGCTCATATTCATTCATACCACTTGTATTTCACTATCTCTTCGCCGAACTAGTGCACCTATTAGGTGTGTTGGGGACACAAGAGACTTCTTGCTTTGTGGTTGCAGGGTTGCATGAGAGGGATATCTTTGACCTCTTCCTCCCTGAGTTCGATAAACCTTGGGTGATCCACTTAAGGGAAACTTGCTGCTGTTCTACAAACCTCTGCTCTTGGAGGCCCAACACTGTCTACAAGAATAGAAGCACCCGTAGACATCAAGCACTTTTCTGGCGCAGTTGCCGGGGAGATCAAGACACGCTGCAAGGGGAGTCTCCACAATCCAATCTCTTTACTTTGTTTTTGTCTTGCTTTATTTTATTTACTACTTTGTTTGCTGCACTTAAGCAAAACACAAAAAAATTAGTTGCTAGCTTTACTTTATTTACTGTCTTGTTCTCCATGTCAAAAACACACAAAAATTAGTTACTTGCATTTAATTTATTTACTTTTTGTTTATTTCATCATGTTTCCTCCTAAGTACACTCTAAAAGACATACCGGTAGGACGTGGGTCTATAATTGGGAGAGATAATATAGAAGATTTTTTCACTCATGTTAGTACCACTGAAGATTTTGAAGATAGACACTTGGTGGAACTTGCTCCTACTTATGAAATTGCTGCTGCTTCTTTAGTTCACATGTTGGAAACTAAATTTGTTAATCTTAATCCTATAATCCAACACATGTTTCTCACACTTGGTGATATGGAAGAAGGGGAAAAGAAAGATTTTGTTTTAGAAACCCTTCTTAAAGAATTTGGTGGTGTAGCAAGAGAGGCTAGAAAGGTCTTTATCAAATACAATATGCTTGGCTCTTATACCAATTTTGTTAGTATCCTTGAAAAAAATGGATATGGAGAGAGTAAGGTACACTAATAATATTAATGATGGTGGGAAGATTAAGACAACAATACCTTGTAAGCTCCTGGGAATGAATGACGCTCTAGAAAATAACTATGGTTGGCTTGTTCCTGAAAATTTGTTTGATGAGGATAGCAAGCCTAAGAATAATGAAAAGGGAGCCTCTGAAACTCACATAGATAAGATAAAATGCATAGTTGAGAAAACTCCCAACACTTATGTTGATGCTTCATCTCTCGATAACACTTGATATACACTTTCTGCGCCTAGCTGAAAGGCGTTAAAGAAAAGCGCTTATGGGAGACAACCCATGTTTTTACTACAGTACTTTTATTTTATATTTGAGTCTTGGAAGTTGTTTACTACTGTCGAAACCTCTCCTTATCTTAGTTTTGTGCATTGTTGTGCCAAGTAAAGTCGTTGATAGTAAGGTTCATACTAGATTTGGATTACTGCGCAGAAACAGATTTCTTTGCTGTCACGAATCTGGGCCTAATTCTCTGTAGGTAACTCATAAAATTATGCCAATTTACGTGAGTGATCCTCAGATATGTACGCAACTTTAATTCAATTTGGGCATTTTCATCTGAGCAAGTCTGGTGCCACTTTAAAATTCGTCTTTACGAACTGTTCTGTTTTGACAGATTCTGCCTTTTATTTCGTATTGCCTCTTTTGCTATGTTGGATGAATTTCTTTGATCCATTAATGTCCAGTAGCTTTGTGCAATGTCCAGAAGTGTTAAGAATGATTATTTCACCTCTGAACATGTAAATTTTTATTGTGCACTAACCCTCTAATGAGTTGTTTCGAGTTTGGTTTGGAGGAAGTTTTCAAGGATCAAGAGAGGGAAATGATGCAATATGATCAGGGAGAGTGAAAGCTCTAAGATTGGGGATGCCCCGGTGGTTCAACCCTGCATATTTTAAGAAGACTCAAGCGTCTAAGCTTGGGGATGCCCAAGGCATCCCCTTCTTCATCGACAACATTATCAGGTTCCTCCCCTGAAACTATATTTTTATTCCATCACATCTTATTTTCTTTGCTTGGAGCGTCGGTTTGTTTTTGTTTTTGTTTTTGTTTGAATAAAATGGATCCTAGCATTCATTGTGTGGGAGAGAGACACGCTCCGCTATTGCATATGGACTAATATGTCCTTAGGCTTTACTCATAGTATTCATGGTGAAGGTTGAATCTTCTTCGTTAAATTGTTATATGGTTGGAATCGGGAAATGCTACATGTAGTAATTCTAAAATGTCTTGAATAATTTGATACTTGGCAATTGTTGTGCTCATGTTTAAGCTCTTGCATCATATACTTTGCACCCATTAATGAAGAAATACATAGAGCTTGCTAAAATTTGGTTTGCATATTTGGTCTCTCTAAAGTCTAGATAATTTCTAGTATTGAGTTTTGAACAACAAGGAAGACGGCGTAGAGTCTTATAATGTTTACAATATGTCTTTTATGTGAGTTTTGCTGCACCAGTTCATCCTTGTGTTTGTTTCAAATAACCTTGCTAGCCTAAACCTTGTATCGAGAGGGAATACTTCTCATGCATCCAAAATCCTTGAGCCAACCACTATGCCATTTGTGTCCACCATACCTACCTACTACATGGTATTTCTCCACCATTCCAAAGTAAATTGCTTGAGTGCTACCTTTAAATTTCCATCATTCGCCTTTGCAATATATAGCTCATGGGACAAAATAGCCTTAAAAACTATTGTGGTATTGAATATGTACTTATGCACTTTATCTCTTATTAAGTTGCTTGTTGTGCGATAACCATGCTCCTGGGGACGCCATCAACTCTTTGTTGAATATCATGTGAGTTGCTATGCATGTTCGTCTTGTCTGAAGTAAGGGCGGTTTTCACAATCAAATGGTTTGAGTATGCATACTGTTAGAGAAGAACATTGGGCCGCTAACTAAAGCCATGAATCATGGTGGAAGTTTCAGTTTGGACATAAAACCTCAATCTCTTATGAGAATGTTAACTGTTGAATGCTTAAGCATTAAAAGAGGAGTCCATTATCTGTTGTCTATGTTGTCCCGGTATGGGTGTCTAAGTTGAAGAATGATCAAAAGCGAGAAATCCAATGCGAACTTTCTCCTTAGACCCTTGTACAGGCGGCATAGAGGTACCCCTTTGTGACACTTGGTTGAAACATATGTCATGCAATGATAATCCGTGTTAATCCAAGCTAATTAGGACAAGGTGCGGGCACTATTAGTATACTATGCATGAGGCTTGCAACTTGTAAGATATAATTTACATAACACATATGCTTTATTACTACCGTTGACAAAATTGTTTCTTGTTTTCAAAACCAAAGCTCTAGCACAAATATAGCAATCAATGCTTCCCTCTGCGAAGGGCCTTTCTTTTACTTTTATGTTGAGTCAGTTCACCTATTTCTCTCCACCTCAAGAAGCAAACACTTGTGTGAACTGTGCATTGATTCCTACATACTTGCATATTGCACCTGTTATATTACTTTACATTGACAATATCCATGAGATATACATGTTACAAGTTGAAAGCAATTGCTGAAACTTAATCATCCTTTGTGTTGCTTCAATACCCTCTGCTTTGAATTATTGCTTTATGAGTTAACTCTTATGCAAGACTTATTGATGCTTGTCTTGAAAGTACTATTCATGAAAAGTCTTTGCTTTATGATTCATTTGTTTACTCATGTCATTACCATTGTTTTGATCGCTGCATTCATTACATATGATTTACAATAGTGTGATTAAGATCATGTTGGTAGCATGTCACTTCAGAAATTATCTTTGTTATCGTTTACCTACTCGGGACGAGTAGGAACTAAGCTTGGGGATGCTTGATACGTCCCAAACGTATCTATAATTTCTTATGTTCCATGCTACTTTTATGATGATACTCACATGTTTTATACACATTATATGTCATTATTATGCGTTTTCCGGAACTATACTATTGACGAGATGCCGAAGTGCCAGTTCCTGTTTTCTGCTGTTTTTGGTTTCAGAAATCCTAGTAAGGAAATATTCTCGGAATTGGACGAAATCAACGCCCAGGGTCCTATTTTTCCACGAAGCTTCCAGAAGTCCGAAGAGGAAACGAAGTGGGGCCACGAGGTGGGGACACAGTAGGGCGGCGCGGCCCAAGCCCTGGCCGCGCCGGCCTAGTGTGTGGCCCCACCAGGACTCCACCGACCTTGCCCTTCCGCCTACTTAAAGTCTCCGTCGCTAAAACCCTACCACGTTCAACGAAACCAGAGAAAACCTTCCAGAGCCGCCGCCATCATGAAGCCAAGATCTGGGGGACAGGAGTCTCTGTTCCGGCACGCCGCCGGGATGGGGAAGTGCCCCCGGAAGGCTTCTCCATCAACACCACCGCCATCTTCATCAACGCTGCTGTCTCCCATGAGGAGGGAGTAGTTCTCCATCGAGGCTCGGGGCTGTACCGGTAGCTATGTGGTTCATCTCTCTCCTATGTACTTCAATACAATAATCTCATGAGCTGCCTTACATGATTGAGATTCATATGATGATGCTTGTAATCTAGATGTCATTATGCTAGTCAAGTGGATTTTACTTATGTGATCTCCGGAGACTCCTTGTCCCACGTGTGTAAAGGTGACAGTGTGTGCACCGTGTGGGTCTCTTAGGCTATATTTCACAGAATACTTATTCACTGTTATGAATGGCATAGTGAAGTGCTTATTTATATCTCTTTATGATTGCAATGTGTTTTGTATCACAATATATCTACGTGCTACTCTAGTGATGTTATTAAAGTAGTTTATTCCTCCTGCACGGTGTAATGGTGACAGTGTGTGCATCGTGTAGTACTTGGCATAGGCTATGATTGTGATCTCTTGTAGATTATGAAGTTAACTATTGCTATGATAGTATTGATGTGATCTATTCCTCCTTTCGTAGTGTGAAGGTGACAGTGTGCATGGTATGTTAGTACTTGGTTTGGTTATATTGATCTGTCATGCACTCTAAGGTTACTTAAATATGAACATTGAATATTTTGGAGCTTGTTAACTCCGGCATTGAGGGTTCGTGTAATCCTACACAGTTAGTGGTGTTCATCATCCAACAAGAGGGTGTAGAGTCTAGCATCTATCTATTTATTCTGTTATGTGATCAATGTTGAGAGTGTCCACTAGTGAAAGTATGATCCCTAGGCCTTGTTCCTAAATACTGCTATCGCTGCTTGTTTACTGTTTTACTGCATCTTTACTTCCTGCAATATTACTACCATCAACTGCACGCCAGCAAGCACTTTTCTGGCGCCGTTACTACTGCTCATATTCATTCATACCACTTGTATTTCACTATCTCTTCGCTGAACTAGTGCACTTATTAGGTGTGTTGGGGACACAAGAGACTTCTTGCTTTGTGGTTGCAGGGTTGCATGAGAGGGATATCTTTGACCTCTTCCTCCCTGAGTTTGATAAACCTTGGGTGATCCACTTAAGGGAAACTTGCTGCTGTTCTACAAACCTCTGCTCTTGGAGGCCCAACACTGTCTACAAGAATAGAAGCACCCGTAGACATCATCATGCCAAAATTTTCTTTTGGTATACTAAGATATCCATTTTCTCTATACCCGCAGACTACCATGGTCCGCATGATGAGCGAAGGCGTTGTGGCTAGGGTTTTGAAAGCCGCAACGGCCGAGATGATTTAAAATAACCAAAAGGAGATAAGATGTCCGTGTCGAAGATGCAAGCTGACGAGCCTTATGGACCCTAAAGCCGATATGGTGCGGGACCACCTTCTCATGCGTGGTTTCATGGATGGCTACCGGTGGGAAGGCGACGAAGATGATTATGAATTTGTCCATGGGATTTCAACAAGAAATAAGGAAGGAGGTGAGCACCATGTAGAAGATCCCGGACATGATCAGGATGTAGAAGATCCCGGAGATGATCATGATCACAATGTAGGAGATCCTGGACCTGATGATGAGGAAGATCAAGATGGATGTCATCATGACGATCATGAAGATGAATACGATGGACCATCATCGATGGACTGGGTGCAGGACCCTTATCTTCAAGAGCTGCTTCTCAAGCAGACGAGTAACGCAAGAGCTGCCGCCCGAGAGAAAGCCAAGATGGATCAACTGGAGGTAGACGCGGTTACTCCATTGTATGAAGGATGCAGGCCGGAGGATACCCGCCTGAAAGTAACGCTCATGGCTCGAGAGATGAAGGTAAAGCACAAAATGATGGACACATCCTTCAACGACAACATGTCATTCTGGCACGAACGTCTTCCCAAAGGTAACACGTGTCCGACTCGTATCGAGGAGGCCAAGAAAATCGTGTGTCCTCTGGATTTACCGCATGTGAAATACCATGTGTGCTTGAACGATTGCATCATTTATCGGAACGAGCACGCGGAGTCTACCATATGTCCAGAGTGCGGCGTCAGTCGGTACAAGAAGGGGAAGAAAGCTCCTCGGAAGGTGGTGCGGTACTTTCCGATCACTCCTCGTCTGCAGTGGTATTTCACGGATCCTAAGCAAGCAAAGCTAATGCGCTGGCACGCGGAGATGAGGAAGGGAGAAGATGACGTAGATGATCCGGACAAAAAGAAAAAGGACAGGATGTTGAGACACCCTTCGGATGCTAGCCAGTGGAATGCGTTGAACCTCGAGTACCCAGAATTTGGGGACGATCCTAGGAACATAAGGCTGGGCGCGAGCACCGATGGAGTCAATCCGTTTGGCAGCCAGAGCAGCACGCATAGCACCTGGCCCGTGTTTGTGTGGATGTACAACCTGAAGGAGATATGCCCTAGAGGCAATAATAAAGTGGTTATTATTTATATCTTTATGTTTATGATAAATGTTTATATATCATGCTATAATTGTATTAACCGAAACATTAGTACATGTGTGATATGTAGACAAACAAAGAAGTCCCTAGTATGCCTCTTAACTAGCTTGTTGATTAATGGATGATTAGTTTCATAATCATGAACATTGGATGTTATTAATAACAAGGTCATGTCATTGTATGAATGATGTAATGGACACACCCAATTAAGCATAGCATAAGATCTCGTCATTAAGTTATTTGCTATAAGCTTTTGATACATAGTTAACTAGTCCTTATGACCATGAGATCATGTAAATCACTTGTACCGGAAAGTTACTTTGATTACACCAAACACCACTGCGTAAATGGGTGGCTATAAAGGTGGGATTAAGTATCCGGAAAGTATGAGTTGAGGCATATGGATCAACAGTGGGATTTGTCCATCCCGATGACGGATAGATATACTCTGGGCCCTCTCGGTGGAATGTCGTCTAATGTCTTGCAAGCATATGAATGAGTTCATAAGAGACCACATACCAAGGTACGAGTAAAGAGTACTTGTCAGGAGACGAGGTTGAACAAGGTATAGAGTGATACCGAAGATCAAACCTCGGACAAGTAAAATATCGCGTGACAAAGGGAATTGGTATTGTATGTGAATGGTTCATTCGATCACTAAAGTCATCGTTGAATATGTGGGAGCCATTATGGATCTCCAGATCCCGCTATTGGTTATTGGTCGGAGTGAGTACTCAACCATGTCCGCATAGTTCACGAACCGTAGGGTGACACACTTAAAGTTGGATGTTGAAATGGTAGAACTTGAATATGGAATGGAGTTCGAATATTTGTTCGGAGTCCCGGATGAGATCCCGGACATCACGAGGAGTTCCGGAATGGTCCGGAGAATAAGATTCATATATAGGAAGTCATATTCCAAGTTTGGAAATGATCCGGTGCATTTATGGCAGGTTCTAGAAGGTTCTAGAAAAGTCCGGAAGAAACGCACTATGGAAGGTGGAGTCCCGGAAGGACTCCACAAGCTTGACCAGCCAAACCCTAAAGGAGGAGTCCTAGGTGGGCTCCACCTAGAGGTGGCCGGCCACCCCACCTCAAGGAAAGGTGGGAGTCCCACCTTGAGTGGGACTCCCTCCTTGAGTAGGTTTCCCACATATGGGAGGTTTTAGTGTTGGGGTCTTATTCGAAGACTTGGACTAGAACTCTTGGGGCTTCCACCTATATAATGAGGAGGAGAGGGAGGGGGGCAGCCACTCTTTGGCTCAGCCTTGGCCGCACCCCTTAGAGGGCCGGCGCCCAACCCCCCTCTCTCCCCAAACCCTAGCTTCTTCTCCTCCTCCACTTCTCCCGCATATGCTTAGCGAAGCTCTGCCGGAGATCTCCACCGCCACCGCCACCACGCCGTCGTGCTGCCGGATTCATGGAGGAGCTACTACTTCCGCTGCCCGCTGGAACGGGGAGGTAGACGTCGTCTTCATCAACAACCGAACGTGTGACCGAGTACGGAGGTGCTGCCCGTTCGTGGCACCGGAAGCGATCGTGATCAAGATCTTCTACGCGCTTTTGCAAGCGGCAAGTGAACGTCTACCGCAGCAACAAGAGCCTACTCTTGTAGGCTTTGGAATCTCTTCAAGGGTGAGACTCGATAAACCCCTCGTTGCTACCATCTTCTAGATTGCATCTTGGCTTGGATTGCGTGTTCGCGGTAGGAAATTTTTTGTTTTCTATGCAACATTATCCTACAGTGGTATCAGAGCCGTGTCTATGCATAGATGGTTGCACGAGTAGAACACAATGGTTTTGTGGGCGTTGATGCTCTTGTTATCTTTAGTTTGAGTACTTTGCATCTTTGCGGTATAGTGGGATGAAGCGGCTCGGACTAACTTTACATGACCGCGTTCATGAGACTTGTTCCTCGTTCGACATGCAACTTGTATTGCATAAGAAGCTTTGCGGGTGTCTGTCTCTCCTACTATAGTGAAGATTCAATTTACTCTTCTATTGACAACATTAGTATCAACGTTGTGGTCCATGTTCGTAGGTAGATTAGATCTCTCTCGAAAACCCTAAACCATGTAAAATATGCAAACCAAATTAGAGACGTCTAACTTGTTTTTGCAGGGTTTGGTGATGTGATATGGCCATAATGTGATGATGAATATGTATGAGATGATCATTATTGTATTGTGGCAACAGGCAGGAGCCTTATGGTTGTCTTTAAATTTCATGTTGAGAGGTATTTCAAAGTAGTTGTAATAGTTGCTACATGGAGGACAATCATGAAGACGGCGCCATGAACCTTGACGCTACGCCGACGATGATGGAGATCATGCCCGTTGATGATGGAGACCATGTCCATGCTTTGGAGATGAAGATCAAAGGCGCAAAGACAAAAGGGCCATATCATATCACATATGAATTGCATGTGATGTTAATCCTTTATGCATCTTATTTTGCTTAGAACGCGACGGTAGCATTATAAGATGATCCCTCACATTAATATCAAGATAATAAAGTGTTCTCCCCTCGTATGCACCGTTGTAATAGTTCATCGTTTCAAAACATCTCGTGATGATCGGATGTGATAGATTCAACGATTCACATACAACGGGTGTAAGCCATGTTGCACACGCGGAATACTTGGGTTTGCTTGACGAGCCTAGCATGTACAGACATGGCCTCGGGACAACGGAAACCGAAAGGTTGAACACGAGTCATATGGATGATATGATCAACATGTTGATGTTCACCATTGAAGCTACATCATCTCACGTGATGATCGGTTTTTGGTGTAGTGAATTTGGATCGTGTACTACTTAACAACTATGAGGGATGTTGTATTAAGTGGGAGTTCATTAGTAATTAGATTAAAACATGAACTAATTTTCATAAACATAGTCTGAGTAGTATTTTGAATTAATTTTGTAGTATTGGCATCCATTTACTACTATGCGCTAGTCTTATAATTGAGATAGAAATACTGTTAAAATCTGACAAGAAACTTTACGAATTGGTACCGTATTGTTAAAGAATCAAGAATTGATTAAGTCCTATTGCAAACTTTTAGTAAACCTCACATTGTTGATTCAAAGAGCTATGGTTTCAATTAGTACCTAAAGTTATCTTGTCTCCGTGAAACTTGAAGTTCAAATCTGTTTGAAAAGTGAGGAGCTGAAAATTTAGTTTTCAGAAATAATCAAGGTATGAGATATATGTGATATCTAAGACCTTATTGCAAGATGATAGAATATAATTTGGTGAGACTACATGAACTCATAAGTTTTATGGGAATGTACGAAGGTTGAAGATGCAAGGCGTCACAATCCTCCAACTATTGGGGCACTAACGATATTCGCATATCCATGAAGTGACCATCCTTAATATGCACCGTTACTAAAACTCGTCGTTTCGAAGCATCACGTGATGATCGGGTGTGATAGATTCTACGTGTGCATACAACGGGTGCAAGCTAGATTTGCACATGCAAATACCAAGGTTAAAACTTTACGAGCCTAGCATGTACAGACATGGTCTCGGAAAGTCGTCATGATATGATGGATAAAATTATGAGTGAAATTGTTCATCATATTACAAAGTTACTAATAGTGAAATCTGGAACACTTGTCATATGATGATCAACTTCAAAGTAAGAACCTCAAGGTTATTGGTATTTGACCAACAAACCTAGAAGTTATTGATGTTGAAGTGTTTTTCTGAATAATGAGGAAAGCTAAAAGAGAAACTGCAAAAGATATTTTGGCAAAAAGAAAAGAAAAGACTAGAAAGTCTAGCTCAGGTGTATATAAATGATATACATGTTATGGTTGTATTCCTAGTTAAGTCACACAATGAAATTCTTGGGTATTAGTACCATATTGGTTGGTATGAAGTGTCATACAAAACAACGCAATACAAGAATACAATGGCCTAAGTGACTGACAAGGAATATGATAGGAATGCACGTCTGGAACAAAATAAAGTGTTATTATGTTCATCGTTGACATTCTATCTAGCCCTTAGAATTTATAATAAAGAACTTAATAATTGTTATTTTGCTCTGGTCAAATGAAAACAATGAGTTGTTCAAATTATGACATTACTCCATGTACGATGGATAAGTTATTATAAATCTTAATGGGGAAACACACATACATAAAACTGACGCTAAAATGCCATAAGGCAAATGATTTGAATTCCACTTATTTGTGGAACCGCTATTTAGGTCATGTTAGAAAGGAACGCATGAAGGAACTCCATGCAAATGGATTTTTGGAGTCATTTGATTTTTGAATCATTTGGCGCTTGCAAATCTTTTCTAAAGAGAATGATTAAAATACCGTTCATAGGCCAAGAATTGAACGGACAACAAACTTAGTTGAAAAATACATAATGATGTATATGGTTCACTGAGCATAGTTGTGTGCGGGAGATTATTCTACTTCATGAAAACTTTCAACAATGAATTGAGTATATATATGTGGATATATTCGATAAGGAAGAAGTTTGAAACATTTGAATGGATTCAAATAAATTTCAGCATGAAGCGGAAATCATCGTAATAGAAAAGTCAAATATCTATGATTGGATCATGGTGAAAATATTTGAATTACGAGTTTTAGCGAACATCTAAGAGAGTCATGAAATTGTTCTACAACTCACATTTCTTGGAGAATCATAATGATGATCCAAGAGATGTATCCAAACCTTGTTGGATTAATGATGAGATAAAATATTATGACGCCATTATATTTTTGTAGATAATGCTTTAGTGACTACCGCTTTTACACTGAATAGAGCATCATCATGATCCATTGAAATGACACCATACAAGTTATGGTATGGGTATAAACCCTAATAGTCTTTTCTTTAAATTTTGGTCTAAAAGTTTACAACCAAAATCGGATAAATGTCTTTGTTGGTTATCCCAGAGAATTAATTGGGAATTCTTCCCACTACGAGAGAAAGACAAAAGTGTTTGTCAATGTTTCTTATTTCCGAGAAATTGTTTCTAGTGAAGTATTTGAGTGGGAGGACAATATAATTTGATAAGGTTTATGAAACTGAGCATAATGATCAGAGTAGCACAGCATCGGAATTGGTTTCGGAAGCGGCCACGACGATCATGGCTCCCATGACTACAAAGTGTTTTAGCCATGGAGATCGAAGTACATATTGAATTGTAGGTATGGTTTACTTTGTGATCAAATAAATGATTTGTGGACAAAGGATTGATTTTGAACAATGATAAACCAACTACAAACAAAGAAGTTATGATGGGCCCTGACTCCGTTAAAATGGCTATATGCCATGAAATCCAAGATAGATAAATACTTTTTGAAAGTAAATGGATCTATAAAATTGATGGACTTGGATGGAATATCCTTAAAGAAGCTCGACTTGTCGAAAAATTGTTTACGACAAAGTTCAAAGAGTTGACTACGATAAGATTAGATCTTCCGTAGCAATGCTTATAGTCTATGTGGATTATTCTAGTAATCACTACATATTTCTTTTATGAGATATGCTAGTAGGATGGCAAAATACATTACTTATCAGAAGTATGTATTAAAAGGTGTATACAAGATACAACCAAGAGTTTTGCTGGTCCGTGGAATACTAGATAGGTATACAAACTTCAATTGAATAAAGTGAGTATCGCGGAGTTGAATCTTCACCAGATGAAATAGTCAAAGAGTTTTTGATTTCATCAGAGACAATGAAGAGGCTTGCATTTGCAAGAAATTAAGTGGGAGCGCTGAGACATATTTATAATACTTATGTAGATGACATATAGTTGGTTATAAATGATGTAATTATATACTTGATTAAAATGTTTCATTGAAAATTAACTTCAATGAAAGGATTTGGACTGAAACATATTTAGTGTCAAGATCTATGAAGATAGATTGAAACACAAAATAAGTTTAAGTCAAAGTACATAGAATGGATATTGAAATAGTTCAATATAGAAATATTAAGAAAATATTCTTGTCATGTTAAGTTTTAACAAGACTTGAGTGTATCTGACACTCAATAAGTAAAAACACATGAGTGATTATAGATCACGAATAATATGTACACAATCAGATGTCATGTGCTATAAAGTGTTATGAGCATATACCAGAATGATTCATATGATGATCATTGGACGACAGTAAGAATATTCTTGAGTACTTTAGAAGAACTAAGGATATATATATATATAGTTTTATATGGGAAATGACAAACAAATCGCTGTAAGATGTTGCACCGATATTTGTTTTGTCACATATAAAAATAAAATTTCAATCTCAAATTAGACTAAGTGTTGTTTAAAAGATAGCACAACTAAGCTAGAAGTTGTCTATGCTAGATTTAGAAGAGTTCTAAATATTATGACGGATTCTACAAAAGAAGGCAGAATATGTCATTGTTTTGACAATGACAAAGGATGTTAAAGTCAAGAGGTTCTTTGAGAACTTGGTGTAGTTCCGACAGAGTCAGAACTTTGAAGCTATATTGTGTGTGACAATATTAGTGACATATTTCAGACCGCGGAATTAAGGTTCCACCAGAAGATCAAACATATTTAATGCCGACTCATTTGGAAATGAGTGATGCGTTGAGACGCAAATGAATTACAAAATACATACGTTTCTGAGCATGTCAGATCCGTTGACTAAAACCTCTCCCGTGAGCAAAACATGATAAAGCACCAGAAGGCCAAGGTGTTATATCTTTACAAATGTAAACTAGATTATTGACTCTAGTGCAAGTGGGAGACTGAAGGAGATATGCCCTAGAGGCAATAATAAAGTGGTTATTATTTATATCTTTATGTTTATGATAAATGTTTATATATCATGCTATAATTGTATTAACCGAAACATTAGTACATGTGTGATATGTAGACAAACAAAGAAGTCCCTAGTATGCCTCTTAACTAGCTTGTTGATTAATGGATGATTAGTTTCATAATCATGAACATTGGATGTTATTAATAACAAGGTTATGTCATTGTATGAATGATGTAATGGACACACCCAATTAAGCATAGCATAAGATCTCGTCATTAAGTTATTTGCTATAAGCTTTTGATACATAGTTACCTAGTCCTTATGACCATGAGATCATGTAAATCACTTGTACCGGAAAGGTACTTTGATTACACCAAACACCACTGCGTAAATGGGTGGCTATAAAGGTGGGATTAAGTATCCGGAAAGTATGAGTTGAGGCATATGGATCAACAGTGGGATTTGTCCATCCCGATGACGGATAGATATACTCTGGGCCCTCTCGGTGGAATGTCGTCTAATGTCTTGCAAGCATATGAATGAGTTCATAAGAGACCACATACCACGGTACGAGTAAAGAGTACTTGTCAGGAGACGAGGTTGAACAAGGTATAGAGTGATACCGAAGATCAAACCTCGGACAAGTAAAATATCGCGTGACAAAGGGAATTGGTATTGTATGTGAATGGTTCATTCGATCACTAAAGTCATCGTTGAATATGTGGGAGCCATTATGGATCTCCAGATCCCGCTATTGGTTATTGGTCGGAGTGAGTACTCAACCATGTCCGCATAGTTCACGAACCGTAGGGTGACACACTTAAAGTTGGATGTTGAAATGGTAGAACTTGAATATGGAATGGAGTTCGAATATTTGTTCGGAGTCCCGGATGAGATCCCGGACATCACGAGGAGTTCCGGAATGGTCCGGAAAATAAGATTCATATATAGGAAGTCATAAGTTTGGAAATGATCCGGTGCATTTATGGCAGGTTCTAGAAGGTTCTAGAAAAGTCCGGAAGAAACGCACTATGGAAGGTGGAGTCCCGGAAGGACTCCACAAGCTTGACCAGCCAAACCCTAAAGGAGGAGTCCCAGGTGGGCTCCACCTAGAGGTGGCCGGCCACCCCACCTCAAGGAAAGGTGGGAGTCCCACCTTGAGTGGGACTCCCTCCTTGAGTAGGTTTCCCACATATGGGAGGTTTTAGTGTTGGGGTCTTATTCGAAGACTTGGACTAGAACTCTTGGGGCTTCCACTATAATGAGGAGGAGAGGGAGGGGGGCAGCCACTCTTTGGCTCAGCCTTGGCCGCACCCCTTAGAGGGCCGGCGCCCAACCCCCCTCTCTCCCCAAACCCTAGCTTCTTCTCCTCCTCCACTTCTCCCGCATATGCTTAGCGAAGCTCTGCCGGAGATCTCCACCGCCACCGCCACCACGCCGTCGTGCTGCCGGATTCAAGGAGGAGCTACTACTTCCGCTTCCCACTGGAACGGGGAGGTGGATGTCGTCTTCATCAACAACCGAACGTTTGACCGAGTACGGAGGTGCTGCCCGTTCGTGGCACCGGAAGCGATCGTGATCAAGATCTTCTACGCGCTTTTGCAAGCGGCAAGTGAACGTCTACCGCAGCAACAAGAGCCTACTCTTGTAGGCTTTGGAATCTCTTCAAGGGTGAGACTCGATAAACCCCTCGTTGCTACCATCTTCTAGATTGCATCTTGGCTTGGATTGCGTGTTCGCGGTAGGAAAATTTTTGTTGTCTATGCAACGTTATCCTACACAACCTCCCCCCTGGTTGTGCATGAAGAGGAAGTACATTCAAATGAGTATGCTAATTGAAGGGCCGAAACAACCAGGGAACGACATCAATCTGTATATGGGGCTTCTGAAAGAGGAGCTAGCCACGCTATGGGACACGCCTGCCAATACGTGGGACGCCGCCGCGGAAGAATATTTCCCTATGAGAGCCGCACTGCTCACGATGGTGCACGACTTTCTCGGTTACGGATATGTCGCGGGGCAGGTGTTCCACGGATTCAATGCATGCGTCAGGTGCATGGATGACACAACGTACCGCCAGCTAGATAGAGATCCCGAGTCCTCGAAAACGGTGTTCATGAGACATCGAAGGTGGCTTCGCGAGGACGACCCATGGAGGAAACGCAAGGATCTGTTCGATGGTCAAGACGAACCACGAAGACGGCCACGTACGAGAAGCGGGGAGCAAATAGACGAGCTATTGAAAAATTGGAA
This sequence comes from Lolium perenne, assembly GCF_019359855.2. NCBI lineage: Eukaryota > Viridiplantae > Streptophyta > Magnoliopsida > Poales > Poaceae > Lolium > Lolium perenne. The sequence goes on from NC_067245.2 coordinate 100,448,999, forward strand.
AGAGTGCCCACCGCCGGGAAAGAAGCAAAAGGCGCCGGAGCCGCTGCTTAAGGTATGGAAGACGAGGTCTGTCTTCTGGGACTTGCCGTACTGGAAGATCCTCCGTGTGCCTCACAACCTTGATGTCATGCACATCACGAAGAACGTGTGCGAGAGTCTTCTTGGTACCCTCCTCAACATGCTAGAGAAGACCAAAGATGGGCCGAAAGCAAGGTACGACTTGCAATCAATTGGGATCAGGGAGGAGCTTCACGCGGGACGCCCTAATGATGATGATGATGATGATGATGATGATGATGACGATGACGATGACGATGACGATGATGAGGCGGAGGACACGCAAAGTCGTCGCAAGGGCAAAAAGGCCAAAAAGATCGAATATTACTGCCCCCCGCGTGCTTCACTCTAAGTCAGAAGGAGATCGAGCAGTTTTTCGACTATCTCCTAGGAGTAAAACTTCCTTACGGTTACGCGGGGAAGATAAGCAGATACCTAGACAAAGCGAAGCAGAGGTTCAGCGGGATGAAGTCTCACGACTGTCACGTGCTGATGACGCAGATACTTCCGGTTGCAATCCGTGGGATCATGGACGCGCACGTCCGTGAAATGCTTTTTGGCCTATGCAACTTTTTCGACGTCATCTCTCGGAAGTCTGTTGGCGTGAGGCAACTTAGAAGGGTACAGGAAGATATCATGGTGATACTGTGCGAGCTTGAGATGTACTTCCCGCCCGCATTCTTCGACGTTATGGTGCATCTGGTGGTACATATCGTGGAGGATATCATCCAACTGGGGCCGACGTTCCTGCACAGCATGATGCCGTTCGAAAGGATGAATGGTGTCATCAAAGGGTACGTTCGCAACAGGGCACGTCCAGACGGAAGCATAGCCAAGGGCTTTCTGACCGAAGAGTGCATCTCCTTCTGCATGAGTTATCTAGAAATCGAGAATCCCGTCGGTCTGCCCGTAAACAGGCACCTCGGGAAGCTCGCTGGATGGGGTCACCGCGAGAGTAGGCGCGAAATGCATGTCGAATTCAAGGGTCGAATCGCCGAATTTGAAAGAGCAAACCTAGTCGCGCTACAACACATAGACGTGGTCGATCCTTGGGTGGTAGAGCACAAAACCTTGATCGCCACGACGTACAATGATTAGGGCCAACAGAGGACGGACAGAGATATAATCAAAGAGCACAACTCAACCTTCACACGGTGGTTCAAGGACAAGATGCTGACGTACCCTATAGACGAGGATTCTTCTGCGGAAGAAAAACTCATCTTCGCCTTGTCACAGGGCACTGAACACAACCTGATGACATTTCAGGCGTATGATATCAACGGCTACACATTCTACACCGAGGAAAAGGACATGAAGAGCGATTATCAGAACTCCGGGGTAACGATGGAGTCCTACACCGGTGACATCAAGCAGAGATACTACGGAAAGATCGAGGAGATCTGGGAGCTGAGCTACGCCGGAGAGAATGTGCCGATGTTCCGTGTCAGGTGGGCCAAGAACGTCGTAAAAGAAGACCGACATTTCACCACCATGGTTATACCCGAAGCCAAATCCAAGACAGCGGGCGCAAAGGTCATCGTGAAATATGAACCATGGGTACTAGCTTCCCAAGTGGACCAATGCTTCTTCATTACCGACCCGCAAAAGCCCAGCCGTGTTGTCTTGAGGAGAGGCAAAAGGAGCATCATCGGAATGGATGGAGCCGCCAACGAGCTAGACTTCGACCAGTACGGCGATCCGAAGATGGAAGATGACGACGACGATGATGAAGAACCATACACAACAAGAAGAAGCAGGACCACCCTACCTAAAGGCTGTCCATTCAAGAGAAGAAGTCTAGGAGTTCCGGGGCTAAATTATTCAACCGCGAGAAAGAAGGGCAAGAAGATTGTGAAAAGATAATTATGTATCATTTTCTTGTATGAATAATGGATGTCATATTGTTAATCTACACATTGTACCGATCAAAATAGACATATAATTTATATTTTTGGATATTTTCTAGATTCTATAGTATTTTAAATATTCTACATAATTATAATTATTTATGCCTTTTATTTTGGTGTATTATGCTGTTTATTACTGTTGGGTTAAATCATTTTTAAAAAAAGTTAAAAAATTGGGGGCGCCAGGGTTCGAACCTGGCCGGCCAGTGTAAACCAAGCAGGGTACAGATTGCTAGCCATTGCGGTACGGTGCGGGTCTTGTCAAGTTACCATCCATTTTGTTTTTGACCCTATCCTAAAGTCGTAGTGGCGCACCACTAGTGGTGCGCCATTGCTAAGAGTCACTGTGGCGCACCCCGAGCAGTGCGCCATTGCTTAGGGGGGTCGGGGACTTAGCCAAATCCCTGTCCTCTTCTTCTCCCCATCCCCATTCACCATTCCCCAATCCTCTCCGACGACGGCGGCCTCCTCTCCGACGCCACCTCCCCGGCGACACGAGCGACCCCGGCGATGCCCTCACCACCCCGGTGATGCCCTCCTCTCCTCGCCACCCCGGCAACGCCCTCCTCTGCATCGTCACCGACGCCCCCTCGATCTTGATCTCCGGCGGCCAGATCCCCTCGATTCCCCTCCTCCCACCGGCGGGCGCCTCTCCCCTTTCATCACTCCCTCTCCGCTGGACTCGCCGTACTCGCTGCGCCCTCCTCTGCATCGTCACCGACGCCCCCTGCTCAGGAGCAGGAGCAGGAGAAGGAGAAGCACGTCGCGCCGCCCTCGACCGCTGACGTAGCCTCCAAGGTAGCCCCCGATGCCCCTCCTCCTCCTCATCCTCATGCTTGCTGTTAGGTGCCGCTGCTTGCTAGGTGCTTGCTGCTGCTGCTTGCTGCTAGGTGTTGGTGCTTGCTAGGTGCTTGCTGCCGCTGCTGTTAGGGTTAGACGAATGTTGGATTTTTAATATTGATGTTGCTCATGATGGATTTTTAATTTTGCCAGTTGCTGCTGCTCATGATGGATTTTTAATATTGTTGTGCATAGCTAGGTACCATCATTCATCAAAGCATCCAAATGTTGGGTGTCTTCAGAGATGAATGTTAACTCTGTATTTTGATGTTAGCTACATCATTATCGAAAATGACTTGAGCACTAGCATTCATTGATGCAAAACATTTGAGTTTAGCTTAGTTTTCTTTAAATGACTTAGTTTAAAACATTTTTGAGAGAAAAACACAAACATTCTGTTTACTAGCAGTTCATGCTAACATGGATAACATAGGGGTTGTCAAGATGCTTGATAGTCTAGTGAAGCAAAAGAAAATTGCTAAGTAATTAGTCTGTGCACCTTATGCAAACCAAATGAGGAATTTTGAATTCACAAAAGGTGGTTCTCTGTAGTTCATTGGAGTTCTTTGTTGCAAATGCAGTTATTTAGTGTAATGCACATTTATTTTGCTATGGTGTAACATGCTAGGTGGGCTTTTGATAATAGGAATTACTACCCTGCTGCTTATACATGGTTACTTTATTTGATGGCTGGCTTGTGGCCTTGCTTTCTTTTCTGGTTCTACTTAGTTGGCCTAGGAGTGATTTCCTGGACCCTAAGTATATACTTCTACAGCTAGTGGATTTCGGTGAAGGGCTGTACTATATATTTTTGATAAGAACAGATGATGTACTTGATTCTTTGGCCCTGGCAGCATATTATTGAATTAATTAGGCAAACACAATGTCTAATCATGTTTGAGTTTCATGTAGAAGTGTTCAACTTTTAAGAGTTGATTTGGCCACTAAAAGGAAATTGCACTTCAACTTTATGGACAAATATGCAATATTTCTGTTTTTAAGGGATCGATGCAAGTATCTGATCGTAGAATATCTATAAAACTATTCAGTATCTACTGCATATAATTTCAGCAGCAGCAGTAGCAGTAGCAGCAGCAGGTAGCTTGCTGCTGCTACTAGCTACTGCATGCTTGAGCTGTATTCTGTGTATAGTTTCTCTGTTAATTAGCTACTAGCTACTAGCTAGCATGCATATTAGTGCTAGGTGCCGCTGCTAGCTAGCATATTGGTGCTAGGTGCAGTTCTTTAATTTCTGCCATCATAGTAGCAACTGTAGCTCTTTTATTTTAGAGGTGAGGTGCTGCTAGGTTTTCAAACAATCTGCATTTAGAGGTGAGGTGCTGCTAGGTGCATGTGCTAGGTAACTCTTTTATTTTAAGAGTTCAAAGCTTGCTGAATTTTTATTTTGAAAATTTGCAAGGCATGGAGCAGGAGCAGGACAAGCACGCCGCCATCGCCCTCGACTGCTAACGCCGCTGCAGAAGACCGCCGCCGCATCCTCCAAGGTAGCCCTCTAATAAGCTTGCTGTTGTACCCTTTATTTGGATAGCCATTTTGTACTAGCTTGGTAGGGAGATGTCTTAAGTGCACAACTTAAGGGCAGATTGAACAACTTCATATTTAAGAACTGCATTTTTGTACTAGCAGTCATCATCAAATGAAATGGTTACTGAATTTTTCAGAGTTGAAAATGCCAGTTGTTGTGAAAGTGATAGCACTGATGTTCTTTTATTTCTGCTATAGTAGTAGCAAGTGTAGCTCTTTTATTTTCAGAGTTCAAAGCTTACTGAATTTTTATTTTTATGTGTTGGAAGGCAGAGTTGAGCACCTGACCACCGCCCTCTCATCTTCCTCATCCTAGAGCAACACGTCAGCTCTCCGTGACTCCCCGCGACTCACGGTGAGCAACACCTTACGTCTCCTGCTTGCTGGTGCTGGTGTGAGCTGCTGCTGGTGCTGGTAGCTGCTGCTGGTGTTGGCTACAAGCTGCTGCTGGCTGATGGTGCTGGTAGTTGTTGCTGGTGTTAGCTGCTGCTAGCTACTAGTTGTTGCTGCTTGCCGTTGATGCATGCTGCTAGCTGCTAGCTGTTGCTGCTTACTTGCTGTTGATGCATGCTGCAAGCTGCTGCTGCTTGCTTGTTGTTGATGCATGCTGCTAGCTGCTGCTAGCTTCTGCTTGCTTGCTGTTGATGCATGTTGCTGCTTGCTCTGGATCTGTTGCTGCTGCTTGCTTGCTGTTGGTGCTCAGCTGGTGTATATGGTGTCATATTATTGTGCATGTGCCATGGTGCTCAGCTGGTGTATATGAGGAACAATTGTACATGTGCCATGGTGCTCAGCTGGAGTATATGGTGTCATATTCTTGTGCAGGGATCGACTGAGTTGCCCATTATCGCCGAAATGTTGATTCATTTCCATTTCGGTGAAAATGGGGCACTCATATGTCCATAAATTGGCATAGGTCATGCCCAATTTTTCCGTGGAATTTTGCGCTAACTTTATGCATTTTTTCCTACTTAGTTCTAACATGGCCGACAACGATGAGGCCGGCGGCAGCGGCAGCAAGCCATTCTGGATGATAACCGATGAAGTGGAGATTATGGAGTCACAAACTCGCCGCGACGACGGCGAGGATGATGGCACCGATCCAGACTACCGAGCGGATGATGCCGCCGAGGATACCTCCACTGAAGATGGTGCCGCCGAGGATGACACCACGGATGCCGGCGAACACATGGACGGCGGTGAACACACGGACGGCGGCGAGCCGAGGAAGCAACGGAGGGAGCGTCGCCCGAATGTGCTCAGCACCATGAAGCAGGCATTCACCGAAGTGGACGGCAGTGGGCATCCAACGGCGCCCCCTGAACTAGTCAAAGGGTACTCGGCCCAACTCGGGTGCATCCTCTGGAGCACGGTCTTGATCAACGCCGAGAACCTCAGGCATCGTGACCGAGCGAATTGACCGAGCGAGTTTGAGGCTCTTCTGGTAAGGAGTGCACCCGCTTAACTAGCTCCTTTATGGTTGCATTCGAATTGATGAATCCAAATTACTAAGTGGTTCATGCATGTTCCTCCCGTAGGCTAAGGAGGAAGCTGCTAATAAGGAAGGCGAAAAGGAAGCTGAAATCAGTAGCGGCGCGGGGTCCACGAGCTCCTCACAGTGTGCCCCTTGGGACAACCCTTTAAATAGGGCGTTGAATGCCCACAAGAAGAGGGATCCATTGAGTAAGCCGACGTCGGCTGGTCGTGTGGTCGGCGAAGGATGCTCTATGAAATGGTCAGATTACTACAAGTCGGGGAAAAAGGAGAAAAAGGCCACCATCGATGAGAAGGAGGTTGCACATCTCAAGGAACAAGTTGCGTAGATCCCGACATTGGTCGAGGAGCAAGTGCGACAACAAGTGCAACATATCGTGGAGACCCAACAGAGGACGCAATGGCAGCAAGTGGAGGACCAAGTGGGCAACAAGCTTAGCTCTATCATACCTACCTTGGTTGCCGGTCTGGACGCGTGGTATAGGGGAGGAAAAAAGGGGCCTCCCCTGGTTCCCAGTTTCACGAGCAGCAACTCACACAACGTGGAGCCATCGGTGAGTCCGCATGCGGCAACAATGGTGTCTCCGGCGGTGCAAACCTTGGTGGCTCCGGCGGCGCCAACATTGGTGGCTCCCGTGGCGCCAACCTTGGAGGCTCCCGCGGCGCCAACCTTGGTGTCTCCCGCGGCGCCATTACTTCAGCTCAATGCACCAGTCGCTGCGGATAATACGCCGCCCGGCACCGCGCCAACAAGCGGCCACTCCATCAGTGGCACGCCCGCCGCCGGCGGTGCCTCGACCTTAGCCGAGCTGGACGCCATCACGGTAACCAACCCTCATCTCCGATGACTTCCATATCCTTGCCTTTGACTAGCTAGCCATACCTAACGCCCTACATGTTTTCCGCAGGGTGCCGCCGCCGACGTCCCATGCACTCTCCTGCATTTTGTGAACGGCGAGTTGATCGATGTTGCCAAGGCCAAAATCGTTCAACCGAGCAACCGCCAGTTACACGGTGTACCCATGGTACCCGACGTGTATAGGATTCAACTGGTTCGGGTGCTTAGTGGCTACGATGACGTGGTACCTCCCTTTCAACCCCATGGTGCCGACGAAGATGAGGTCCTTACCCTCCACCAATGCTTCAATTGGTCCATGGTTTGGCCAAAGAGCCAGATTCGTTTGGGGCGAGGGACACCACCCCACAGACAGCACCCCAAGCCGTGCCGGTGCCAAGCCATGGCAAGACCACCACAACGGTGCCGCCATCAGCCGACGAGCACATGCATATGGCACAAGATCCTCACGATGGTCCGGACGAGGACAGTACGTTTGCCAACCTTGACACCAACTTCGATTTTGCGATGGACTATGATCTCATTGGCCAACCCTCTCAAGCTGCCGCCGAGGGGAAAACCTATTGCAACAAGAGGCACCTATTCTGTTCTCAGGAGACGCCTCCAGCTGCCGACTTCACCGACACTCAGGCGATAGCCGAGGTGAGAAGTGTTATAAGTCCTAACACACTGAAGAAGGCTTGCGAAGAGGACAATGCAGTCCCAATAAATACGAAGCCGAAGGGACGGAAAAGAAGGAAGAAGGACGACAAGTCTGCCAGCCAGCCGGCACCGATCCGTGCTCAGGACGGGCCACCAGTGCCCAAGGATATCGAGTCGAGGGTGCATGTGTCGGGTCAACCGATGCTAATTAAAAGATTGTACGATGCTGCACCCGGTCCTATGCGATCTCTGGTGGACGGTGTTTGGCATATGGAGGAGCGACGTCTCAAGGAGAAAGATAATGGATACCCGGTGTATGTGGCGAAGGTGCCCTCGGGCCATGTCTTTGTCGATAGCGGCTTCGCCCAGAAGATCTTCTTGCGGTATGATGACATCTTCGCCATGTTGCACAGTTATCCGCTGCACTACACCTTCGTTTGCCTATACTCGATCAGTAAGGCGATGCGGATCATTAGAGACAAGACCCCGGGCATCGCGATAGCCGACCCCTTCTACATGCGTGCCGTCCACTTGGCCAGCGCTGGTGACCGGAAAGTGGCGTCTGAGTACCTCAAAGGATTCTTTCTAGCGAACCAGAAGAAGTACAACCTCCTCCTGCCTGTATTTCCCGAGTAAGTCATCCCCTCACCGGTCTTAACACGTGATTTTTTTAGATTTCTATCGTCTTGTTCTTAAACATTATGTGTTCTATACGCAGAGACAATACCTGCACACTCATCTCCATAACCCCGAAATATTCCATGGCCACATACTTTGATGCGGAGAGTAAGTCAAGCATGGACTACACGAATGTCAAGGCTGTACTTGATGATGCTCTCAACGGCTACGTCAAAGCTAAAGGCATCATGGAGAGGCCAAATCGTAGGTACGGGAAGCACGTGTTCAAGCACATAACAAATTTCCCCTGCGTCAAGAAGACGCCTTCTAGTAAGAAGGATGCCTACTACGCCCTACACCACATGGAGGCGCTCATACGGGACCAGCAGCAGCTTACGCTGCCTGAGCATCTCAGAGAATGGGGCTGATGTCTACGGGTGCTTCTATTCTTATAGACAGTGTTGGGCCTCCAAGAGCAGAGGTTTGTAGAACAGCAGCAAGTTTCCCTTAAGTGGATCACCCAAGGTTTATCGAACTCAGGGAGGAAGAGGTCAAAGATATCCCTCTCATGCAACCCTGCAACCACAAAGCAAGAAGTCTCTTGTGTCCCCAACACACCTAATAGGTGCACTAGTTCGGCGAAGAGATAGTGAAATACAAGTGGTATGAATGAATATGAGCAGTAGTACGGCGCCAGAAAAGTGCTTACTGGCGTGCAGTTGATGGTAGTAATATTGCAGGCAGTATAAATGCAGTAAAACAGTAAACAAGCAGCGATAGCAGTATTTAGGAACAAGGCCTAGGGATCATACTTTCACTAGTGGACACTCTCAACATTGATCACATAACAGAATAAATAGATAGATGCTAGACTCTACACCCTCTTGTTGGATGATGAACACCACTAACTGTGTAGGATTACACGAACCCTCAATGCCGGAGTTAACAAGCTCCACAATATTCAATGTTCATATTTAAATAACCTTAGAGTGCATAACAGATCAACATAACCAAACCAAGTACTAACATAGCATGCACACTGTCACCTTCACACTACGAAAGGAGGAATAGATCACATCAATACTATCATAGCAATAGTTAACTTCATAATCTACAAGAGATCACAATCATAGCCTACGCCAAGTACTACACGATGCACACACTGTCACCATTACACCGTGCAGGAGGAATAAACTACTTTAATAACATCACTAGAGTAGCACACAGATAAATTGTGATACAAAACACATTGCAATCATAAAGGGATATAAATAAGCACTTCACTATGCCATTCATAACAGTGAATAAGTATTCTGTGAAATATAGCCTAAGAGACCCACACGATGCACACACTGTCACCTTTACACACGTGGGACAAGGAGTCTCCGGAGATCACATAAGTAACCCACTTGACTAGCATAATGACATCTAGATTACAAGCATCATCATATGAATCTCAATCATGTAAGGCAGCTCATGAGATTATTGTATTGAAGCACATAGGAGAGAGATTAACCACACAGCTACCGGTACAGCCCTTAGCCTCGATGGAGAACTACTCCCTCCTCATGGGAGACAGCAGCGTTGATGAAGATGGCGGTGATGTTGATGGAGAAGCCTTCCGGGGGCACTTCCCCGTCCCGGCGGCGTGCCGGAACAGAGACTCCTGTCCCCCAGATCTTGGCTTCACGATGGCGGCGGCTCTGGAAGTTTTTCTCTGGTTTCGTCGAACGTGATAGGGTTTTCGCGACGGAGACCTTAAATAGGCGGAAGGGCAGCCTCGGAGGGGGTCTGGGGCCACCAGACACTAGGGCGGCGCGCCCCCCCTCCTGGGCCGCGCCGCCACCATGTGTGGGCCCCATGTGGCCCCTCTCTGGCGGCTCTCGGGTGTTCTGGAAGCTCCCGGGGATTCTAAGATGCTGGGCGTTGATTTCGTCCAATTCCGAGAATATTTCCTTACTAGGATTTCTGAAACCAAAAACAGCAGAAAACAGCAACTGGCCCTTCGGCATCTCGTCAATAGGTTAGTTCCGGAAAACGCATAATAATGACATAAAGTATGCATAAAACATGTAGATATCATCAATAATGTGGCATGGAACATAAGAAATTATCGATACGTCGGAGACGTATCAGCATCCCCAAGCTTAGTTTCTGCTCGTCCCGAGCAGGTAAACGATAACAAAGATAATTTCTGGAGTGACATGCCATCATAACCTTGATCATACTATTGTAAGCATATGTAATGAATGCAGCGATCAAAACAATGGTAATGACATGAGTAAACAAATGAATCATAAAGCAAAGACTTTTCATGAATAGTACTTTCAAGACAAGCATCAATAAGTCTTGCATAAGAGTTAACTCATAAAGCAATAATTCAAAGTAAAAGGTATTGAAGCAACATAAAGGAAGATTAAGTTTCAGCGGTTGCTTTCAACTTATTACATGTATATCTCATGGATAATTGTCAACATAGAGTAATATAACAAATGCAATATGCAAGTATGTAGGAATCAATGCACAATTCACGCAAGTGTTTGCTTCTTGAGATGGAGAGAAATAGGTGAACTGACTCAACATAAAAGGTAAAAGAATGGTCCTTCAAAGAGGAAAGCATTGATTGCTATATTTGTGCTAGAGCTTTTATTTTGAAAACATGAAACAATTTTGTCAACGGTAGTAATAAAGCATATGTATCATGTAAATTATATCTTACAAGTTGCAAGCCTCATGCATAGTATACTAATAGTGCCCGCACCTTGTCCTAATTAGCTTGGGTTAACACGGATTATCATTGCATAACATATGTTTCAACCAAGTGTCACAAAGGGGTACCTCTATGCCGCCTGTACAAGGGTCTAAGGAGAAAGTTCGCATTTGGATTTCTCGCTTTTGATCATTCTTCAACTTAGACACCCATACCGGGACAACATAGACAACAGATAATGGACTCCTCTTTTAATGCTTAAGCATTCAACAACAGATAATATTCTCATAAGAGATTGAGGTTTTATGTCCAAACTGAAACTTCCACCATGATTCATGGCTTTAGTTAGTGGCCCAATGTTCTTCTCTAACAGTATGCATACTCAAACCATTTGATTGTGAAAACCGCCCTTACTTCAGACAAGACGGACATGCATAGCAACTCATATGATATTCAACAAAGAGTTGATGGCATCCCCAGGAGCATGGTTATCGCACAACAAGCAACTTAATAAGAGATAAAGTGCATAAGTACATATTCAATACCACAATAGTTTTTAAGGCTATTTTGTCCCATGAGCTATATATTGCAAAGGCGAATGATGGAAATTTAAAGGTAGCACTCAAGCAATTTACTTTGGAATGGCGGAGAAATACCATGTAGTAGGTAGGTATGGTGGACACAAATGGCATAGTGGTTGGCTCAAGGATTTTGGATGCATGAGAAGTATTCCCTCTCGATACAAGGCTTAGGCTAGCAAGGTTTATTTGAAACAAACACAAGGATGAACCGGTGCAGCAAAACTCACATAAAAGACATATTGTAAACATTATAAGACTCTACACCATCTTCCTTGTTGTTCAAACTATTTACTAGAAATTATCTAGACCTTAGAGAGACCAATTATGCAAACCAAACTTTAGCAAGCTCTATGTATTTCTTCATTAATAGGTGCAAAGTATATGATGCAAGAGCTTAAAAATGAGCACAACAATTGCCAAGTATCACATTATCCAAGACATTTTACCAATTACTACATGTAGCATTTCCCGATTCCAACCATATAACAATTAACGAAGCAGTTTCAACCTTCGCCATGAACATTAAAAGCTAAGAACACATGTGTTCATATGAACCAGCGGAGCGTGTCTCTCTCCCACACAAGCATTTATTCAAACAAAAACAAAAACAAAAACAAACAGACGCTCCAAGTAAAGTACATAAGATGTGACTGAATAAAAATATAGTTTCAAGAAAAGAAACCTGATAAGTTGTCGATGAAGAAGGGGATGCCTTGGGCATCCCCAAGCTTAGATGCTTGAGTCTTCTTGAAATATGCAGGGATGAACCACCGGGGCATCCCCAAGCTTAGGTTCTTCACTCTTCTTGATCATAGTATATCATCCTCCTCTCTTGACCCTTGAAAACTTCCTCCACACCAAACTCGAAACAAACTCATTAGAGGGTTAGTGCATAATCAAAAATTTCACATGTTCAGAGGTGACACAATCATTCTTAACACTTCTGGACATTGCACAAAGCTACTGGAAGTTAATGGAACAAAGAAATCCATCCAACACAGCAAAAGAGGCAATGCGAAATAAAAGGCAGAATCTGTCAAAACAGAACAGTCCGTAAAGACGAATTTTAAAGTGGCACCAGACTTGCTCAGATGAAAATGCCCAAATTGAATGAAAGTTGCGTACATATCTGAGGATCACGCACGTAAATTGGCAGATTTTTCTGAGTTACCTACAGAGAATTCTGCCCAGATTCGTGACAGACAGAAATCTGTTTCTGCGCAGTAATCCAAATCTAGTATCAACCTTGCTATCAAAGACTTTACTTGGCACAACAATGCAATAAAATAAGATAAGGAGAGGTTGCTACAGTAGTAACAACTTCCAAGACACAAATATAAAACAAAAGTACTGTAGCAAAATAAAGACATGGGTTATCTCCCAAGAAGTGCTTTCTTTATAGCCATTAAGATGGGCTCAGCAATTTCAGTGATGCTCGCGCAAGAAATAAGAGTTGAAGCAAAAGAGAGCATCAAAAAGAAAATTCAAAACACATTTAAGTCTAACATGCTTCCTATGCATAGGAATCTTGTAAATAAACAAGTTCATGAAGATCAAAGTAACAAGCATAGGAAGATAAAACCAGTGTAACTTCAAAAATTTTAGCACATAGAGATGTGTTTTAGTAACATGAAAACTTCTACAACCATATTTTCCTCTCTCATAATAACTTTCAGAGGCATCATGAACAAACTCAACAATATAACTAGCACATAAAGCTTTCTTATTCTGAGTCTCATGCATAAAATTATTACTACTCCCAACATAAGCATAATCAATTTTATTAGTTGTAGTGGGAGCAAATTCAACAAAGTAGCTATCATTATTATTCTCATCATCAAATATAGGAGGAATATTGTAATCATAATCAAATTTATCCTCCATGACAGGCGGTACTAAAAGACCAATATCATTATAATCATCATAAATAGGAGGCAAAGTATCATCAAAGTAAATTTTCTCCTCAATGCTTGGGGGACTAAAAATATCATGCTCATCAAAGCCAGCTTCCCCAAGCTTAGAATTTTCCATATCATTAGCAACAATGGTGTTCAAAGCGTTCATACTAATATGTTCCATAGGTTTTTAAATTTTCGCATCAAACCATCCATGTCTTAAATCAGGAAATAGAATAAGAAGCTCATTGTTGTCCATTATGCCAAACTAGTGTAAACAAGAAACAAAAAGATGCAATTGCAGGATCTAAAGGAAATAGCTTCGAGCACACACACAACGGCAATGTAAAAGTACTTTACCCGGGACCGGAGTATGAGTGCCTTTACCTTTCCTCCCCGGCAACGGCGCTTTAAAAGTGCTTGATGTCTACGGGTGCTTCTATTCTTGTAGACAGTGTTGGGCCTCCAAGAGCAGAGGTTTGTAGAACAGCAAAGAAGTTTCCCTTAAGTGGATCACCCAAGGTTTATCGAACTCAGGGAGGAAGAGGTCAAAGATATCCCTCTCATGCAACCCTGCAACCACAAAGCAAGAAGTCTCTTGTGTCCCCAACACACCTAATAGGTGCACTAGTTCGGCGAAGAGATAGTGAAATACAAGTGGTATGAATGAATATGAGCAGTAGTACGGCGCCAGAAAAGTGCTTGCTCGCGTGCAGTTGATGGTAGTAATATTGCAGAAAGATAAATGCAAGAAACAAGAAACAAGCAGCGATAGCGATATTTAGGAACAAGGCCTAGGGATCATACTTTCACTAGTGGACACTCTCAACATTGATCACATAACAGAATAAATAGATAGATGCTAGACTCTACACCCTCTTGTTGGATGATGAACACCACTAACTGTGTAGGATTACACGAACCCTCAATGCCGGAGTTAACAAGCTCCACAATATTCAATGTTCATATTTAAATAACCTTAGAGTGCATAACAGATCAACATAACCAAACCAAGTACTAACATAGCATGCACACTGTCACCTTCACACTACGAAAGGAGGAATAGATCACATCAATACTATCATAGCAATAGTTAACTTCATAATCTACAAGAGATCACAATCATAGCCTACGCCAAGTACTACACGATGCACACACTGTCACCATTACACCGTGCAGGAGGAATAAACTACTTTAATAACATCACTAGAGTAGCACACAGATAAATTGTGATACAAAACACATTGCAATCATAAAGGGATATAAATAAGCACTTCACTATGCCATTCATAACAAGAATAAGTATTCGTGAAATATAGCCTAAGAGACCCACACGGTGCACACACTGTCACCTTTACACACGTGGGACAAGGAGTCTCCGGAGATCACATAAGTAAAACCCACTTGACTAGCATAATGACATCTAGATTACAAGCATCATCATATGAATCTCAATCATGTAAGGCAGCTCATGAGATTATTGTATTGAAGCACATAGGAGAGAGATTAACCACATAGCTACCGGTACAGCCCTTAGCCTCAATGGAGAACTACTCCCTCCTCATGGGAGACAGCAGCGTTGATGAAGATGGCGGTGATGTTGATGGAGAAGCCTTCCGGGGGCACTTCCCCGTCCCGGCGGCATGCCGGAACAGAGACTCCTGTCCCCCAGATCTTGGCTTCGCGATGGCGGTAGCTCTAGAAGGTTTTCTCTGGTTTCGTCGAACGTGATAGGGTTTTCGCGACGGAGACCTTAAATAGGCGGAAGGGCAGCCTCGGAGGGGGTCTGGGGCCACCAGACACTAGGGCGGCGCGCCCCCCTCCTGGGCCGCGCCGCCACCATGTGTGGGCCCCCTGTGGCCCCTCTCTGGCGGCTCTCGGGTGTTCTGGAAGCTCCCGGGGATTCTAAGATGCTGGGCGTTGATTTCGTCCAATTCCGAGAATATTTCCTTACTAGGATTTCTAAAACCAAAAACAGCAGAAAACAGCAACTGGCCCTTCGGCATCTCGTCAATAGGTTAGTTCCGGAAAACGCATAATAATGACATAAAGTATGCATAAAACATGTAGATATCATCAATAATGTGGCATGGAACATAAGAAATTATCGATACGTCGGAGACGTATCAGGGGAAACGGCTTGTCGCGGATCCGGGACGACGGCATCAAGCAAGGGTTCTTTCGCATCCAAGTAGATTTTTGTGAAATCATCTTTCAAGATGTCATTAGAAGCGCGGGGGATTTCTATGCCGGCTATCAGCCATCAGACAGTGACATAGACACAATGCTCCAAATGCGGGGTGAAGACTACCGCTCATGGATGTGCTTGAAGAAAGGCGGCGGTTTTATCCATGCTCCATCGTCCCTTTAGCCGAGTCTTGATGTGCGAGCCTAGTTATGTAGTTGTGAACTAAAGACGAGCTTGTGTTGTAATAAACTTTATCCAGCACTTTACTTGCATGTCTGTTTAATTAGTTTCGATGGTTGTTGAACTTATATGTAATCGATGCTATTAATTACTAGTTCGGCTATGTTTGTTTCATTTTTTGTTTTGCATATGCTATTTAGTTGATACCACTTGGCTCTTTCTTCCATTTTAGTGCCGATGATTAGAATGTTTGGTCAACTGTACACTCCGGGGTGACGCCAGTGAGCCTGGTGTGATGGCACAAATATCAATCTCTTGTGCATCCTACCTGGCCTCACTGACGCCATCCCGGAATGTTCATATTTGTTTCGACCAACAATGTATGAGGCCCTCGTCATTCCATTTGCTTTGGTTTTTCAGAATGCCGATGATTAGAATGTTCGGTCAACTGTACACTCCGGGGTGACGCCAGTGAGCCTGGTGCGATGACACAAATATCAATCTCTTGTGCATCCTACCTGGCCTCACAGACGCCATCCCGGAATGTTCATATTTGTTTCGACCAACAATGTATGAGGCCCTCGTCATTCCATTTGCTTTGGTTTTTCAGAATGCCGATGATTAGAATGTTTGGTCAGCTATACACTTGGAGGAGGGGCCAGTGAACCTGGTGCGATGACACAAATATCAATCTCTTGTGCATCCAACTTGGTTTCGCTTACCCCTTCTCTAAATGTTAATATTTGTTTCGACCAACAAAATATGAGGCATTCCATTTAGTTCATACTAGCTACTTGTCTCTTATTTGAGTTGGCACTTCTTAATTGCATTGGCCTTTCTTCCATTTTAGTGCCGATGATTAGAATGTTCGGTCAACTGTACACTCCGGGGTGACGCTAGTGAGCCTGGTGTGATGGCACAAATATCAATCTCTTGTGCATCCTACCTGGCCTCGCTGACGCCATCCCGGAAAGTTCATATTTGTTTTGGCCAACAATGTATGAGGCCCTCATCATTCCATTTGCTTTGGTTTTTCACAATGCCGATGATTAGAATGTTCGGTCAACTGTCCACTCCGGGGTGACGCCTGTGAGCCTGGTGCGATGACACAAATATCAATCTCTTGTGCATCCTACCTGGCCTCGCTGATGCCATCCCGGAATGTTCATATTTGTTTCGACCAACAATGTATGAGGCATGCCTTTTAGTTCATACTACTTGGATTGTTTTTGAGTTTGCTCTTATTCGTTGCAAACATCTATGAGCGTGCACTAATGTTTCTTTGGCTTGTTCATATATGTGCAGATATGACGTGGTATGTCGTGTACAAGGGCAATTTTCCCGGAGTCTACAACGACTGGGAGGAGTGTCGGAGACAGGTTCGCCGTTTTAGCGGTAACAGCTACAAAGGGTACACCACTAGAGCGGAGGCCGAAGACAGATACGCACGCTATCTGGCGAGAGAGAGGACGGAGCGGAGGAGGAACCGGATGAAGACCACTTTCATCGGGACGGTGCTAGTAGTGACTCTAGCTCTCTTCTATGTGATGGTAGTTTAGATGATCGACCTTGTGTAACCACTAGCTCATTTGTGACTTTGTAACCCCGTAACTTGCATTGTAACCTCGTAAATTCTCTAATGTGAAATCTTGTGAATCATGTGAGGCTAATGTGAAGAACTATGTATGGATAAGCTGTGATGTTGTTTATATGCTGCTATATATCCTGTATTGTGCTATTGTACTGTGATATACAACCTATATAAATACCTGCCAGGATACAAAAAAGCAGTGGCGCACTAGTGCCCCATCAGTGGCGCACGGCCACTAAGTAGCAATGGCGCACTGCTCTGGATCCAGTGGCGCACTGCCCTGTGATCCCCTCCGAGTCTAGCTGTGGCGCACCAGGCAACTCAGCAATGGCGCACGTCCTGCAGACAGCAGTGGTGCATGTCCACACGCAGGAGTGGCGCAGCACCTCGCTGAAACAGTGGCGCACCCAAAATAGTAGTAGTGGCGCACCTCGTCTAGACAGTGGTGGCGCACTGCATCTGACTAACAGTGGCGCACCACGTTGGAGCTTCAGTGGCGCACCGCAGGACATGCTAATGGCGCACCAGGCAGTGCGCCACTATTAACCAGGCTAGTAGTGGCGCACCCTTAGTGCGCCACAACTAAAAGTTAGCAGTGGCGTGATAGCAGTGGCGCACCACTGGTGCGCCACTGATGGGCATAAGTGGTGCGCCACTGATTGCCCTTTTCCTAGTAGTGCCACCAACAACGGGGGGGGAGGGCATCATTGCCATTGTGGCGTTTGACATAGAAGATTTTCCTCCACAAACCCCAGTGGGGGTCAATGCCGAGGAAAGCTTCGCATAAGGTGATGAAGATGGAGAGATGAAGAATGGAATTTGGGGTTAGCTGCCAGAGCTAAATCCCATAGAAAAAGAGAAGGGAACGAAGAAATTCGTGGGCAGGAAGAGAAAGCCCGCGAAATAAGAAGGCAAAAAACATAACAGTGAAGCCTTTAGGAGGCTTTGGGCGAGAAGATGGACCTTGGAGATGAATGTCGTTGTCGGATGACGAGATAAAACCAAGGGTGCGCAGTTTGTTCATCGCCATTGGAAATGGTGGAGGCGCACCAATCGCGGCTGATTTTGCTCACGCCTGATGCAGAACCTGCCTCGCTGGTTCCCTTCTTCTTGCCCATGGCGTCTAGAGTTCTTGAGAGCCGGAACAGAGGTGAACGAAAAGGCTGAGGAAGAAGATGAGTAGTATGGGGGCGTGAAAAGTAAAAATAATGGAAAGGCCCCTTATTTATAGCACGGGCTGTTGGGAAATCATGGCCATAACTCCAAAGCTATCGTGGGAGGTGGACAAATATCCAGTCGTACACGTGTCGCTATAAGGAAAACGGAACCAGCGGCTCATTACTCCCACTACGTGTGGTAATCGAGGAGGCGCCTCGGTCAATGCACAAGCACTAGTCATTTCCTACAACTGACCGCGCAGAAGTAGGGTGGGCCATCAGGTCACATCTCGTCAATCAAACCACAGCAGTGGCAACGTCATCAATGATGTCATGAAAGGTGTCGAGTCCGCTTGAAGCATCCGAAGAAAAATTAAAACCATCGGGTGGATCGAATTGAGTCTATACACGTATGCAAAGCATTCATGTCTAGACTCGGGGGCTACTCCCATCGGGAGCGCTGCACGCGCACCCGATAAATTCAACCTCGAAGACTTTCTTGCAAGGAAGAGCATGTCAGGAGTATCTGAAGAAAGATTGAATTATTCAAACCGTTTGGCCTAAGTCTGCACCCGGTTGCAGGCACGCGCGACCAGACTCGGGGGCTACTCCCATCGAGAGTGCTGATTCATGCCTCTATTTAATCATGGTAGTGACAATATTCCCTACGGTTGTAGATGTGCTGTTGCTACTAGGGAGAAAACAGTGGTGTTCTATCTAAGGGTAGTTTATTGCTTACATTACACGCAATTCTTAATGCAATTATCTGTTGTTCGCAACTTAATACTGGAGGGTGTCGTGGATGCAATCACGAAGGTGGATTATTAGTCATAGATGCAGTTGGATTAACGGTCTATGTATTTTGTTGTAATGCCCACATGATCGCATGTTATATAATTTACCCCAATTTTAAGCGGAAAATCTCTGTTTGTTAATTGCCCATCTGTAATTTGTTTACCCAACGCCAATATTCATAGGGGAGGCGCCACTAGTGAAATTATGGATCCCGGTCTCTTTCTTATTTTAATTGCAAACACCACAACAATTCTCCGTTTGTTCTTGCAAACAACTCTTTTTCCACATGATATGTTTAATCCTTTGTTTTCAGCAAAACCAGTGAGCCTGAGAAACTCGCTGAAAGTTGGGGACAAAGTACTTGGTTGTTTGTGTGCAGGTGTCCACGTTGCAGCCGATGCCGGCAGTGCGCCCTGCCACTAGTTGGTCTGCTTCACCTCCGGAGAGACCCGCTTTCTCCTACTGGTTCGATAAACCTTGGTTAATACTAAGGGAAAAACTCGCTGCTTGCTCATCACACCTTCCTCTTGGGGTATTGATACGGATCGACCCAATCCGATTAAGGTTTGGCTCAATCTTTCACGGCGATATAGATCCAAATAGCTAGGTAATTCGATTGACAAGAAATCAACCGCAAAACCAAGAACTTCAACGGTGGAATCAAAAGAGATCAACTCCCACGCTCAGCAACAATCAGATCTTCAACTAATCTGCAAGTAAAACCAACGATATGCGCCCCCTGATACGTCCATTTTGCATCACTATTTTATATCATAATTTACTGTTATTCATTGATATATTTCATATTTAGAGATGATACTTATGTTATTTCATCTATTTTGCATGTTTCATGATTATTGGAGAATCGCGCACCGGAGTCAGGATTCTGCTGGAAAAAGCACCGTCAGAATGCAATATTTCGGAAGATCAGCAATTGACGGAAATTACACGGAAAATCTTATTTTTCCAGAAGACGGAGGCAGCCAGAAGGAGGAGCCGAGGAGGGCCGCCATGGCCCCCCCCATAGGCCGGCGCGGGCCCAGGCCTGGCCGCGCCGCCTTGTGGGGAGGGGGCTCACAGCCCCCTCTGGCCTCCTCTCCTTCGCGTACTTCTTCGTCCCTAAAACCTAAGCTCCAGGGAATAATCGCGAAGAGAACAGCCGCCTCTACGGGGCGGAAAACACCAGAGAGAAAAGAGCTCTCCGGCATGCTGAAATCCGCCGGGGAAATTCCCTCCCGGAGGGGGAAATCGACGCCATCGTCACCGTCATCGAGATGGACATCATTGGGATCATCATCACCATCATCTCCATCATCATCACCGCCATCTCCACCGATGCACCTCGTCACCGCTGTAACATCTAGGGTTGAATCTTGATTGTTTGATAGGGGAAACTCTCCCGGTATTGATTACTACTTGTTATTGATGCTATTGAGTGAAACTATTGAACCAAGGTTTATGTTCAGATTGTTATTCATTATCATATCACCTCTGATCATATTCCATATGATGTCTCGTGAGTAGTTCGTTTAGTTCTTGAGGACATGGGTGAAGTCTAAATGTTAGTAGTGAATTATGTTGGGTAATATTCAATGTTATGATATTTAAGTTGTGGTGTTATTCTTCTAGTGGTGTCATGTGAACGTCGACTACATGATACTTCACCTTTATGGGCCTAGGGGAATACATCTTGTATTCGTTTGCTAATTGCGGGGTTGCTGGAGTGACAGAAACCTAAACCCCCGTTGGTATATCGATGTAGGAGGGATAGCAGGATCTCAGAGTTTAAGGCTATGGTTAGATTTATCTTCATTACTTTCTTGTATTTGCGGATGCTTGCAAGGGTTATAATCACAAGTATGTATTAGTCCTAGGAAGGGCAGTGCATTAGCATAGGTTCACCCACACAACACTTATCAAAACAATGAAGATTAATCAGCTATATGAAGCGAAAGCACTAGACTAAATTCCCGTGTGTCCTCAAGAACGTTTGGTCATTATAAGTAAACAAACCGTCTTGTCCTTTGCGCTAAAGAGGATTGGGCCACTCGCTGCAATTATTACTCTCGCATTTTATTTACTTGTACTTTATTTATCTGTTATATCAAAACCCCCTGAATACTTGTCTGTGAGCATTTACAGTGAATCCTTCATCGAAACTGCTTGTCAACACCTTCTGCTCCTCGTTGGGTTCGACACTCTTATTTATCGAAAGTACTACGATACACCCCCTATACTTGTGGGTCATCAAGACTATTTTCTGGCGCTGTTGCCGGGGAGTGAAGCGCTATTGGTAAGTGGAATTGGTAAGGGAAACCTTTACTGTACGTGTTGTTTTTATTTCTGCCTGCTGCTATAATTCATTATGGAGAGATCTTCTCTTGAATTCCTATTTGGAAAATCTACTACTACTGCAAAGGTAGTGGATGAGGCGCCAGGTGAGAAAGAGGTTCCATACAAAATACCTATGAAAATTATTGAACGTGTTGTGGATAACCGCTATGAAGGAGATGGAACTGTCCATCCTGGAGATCATTTACAGTTTTTTACATGAATTATGCGGTTTATTCAAGTGTGCAGGTATTGCTATGGATGAAGTTAGGAAGAAACTATTCTCTATATCGCTCTCTGGTAAAGCGGCACATTGGTATAAATTGCTGAAGAATGGTGATTCTCTTGATTGGGAGGACATTGTGCCTTTATTTTATTCTAAATTCTATCCTCCAAGTGAAATTCACAAAGATCGGAACCGCATATATAATTTCTGGCCTCATGATGGAGAGAGTATTGCCCAAGCATGGGGGAGGTTGAAGTCTTTAATGCTCAAATGCCCCATTCATGAGCTTCCTGGTAATATTATTATTGATAATTTCTATGCAAGACTGTCTTTTCAAGATAAGACTTTGCTGGATACTTCTTATCCTGGATCATTTACACGCAACAAAGAAGAGTTTAAAAGGGACCTTCTTGATCAGATCCAGGAGAATACTGAAGGATGGGAGAACTACAAAGATAGAGAGTCGGGTATAAACTATGATTATGAATGCATTGAAGTTTTTATGGAGACTGATAAATTTCGTAATATGAGTGCTGCTTATGGTCTTGATTCTCAAGTCGTTGCAAACTTTTATAAAGCTTTTTCCTCTCACTTTGAATTGCCTAGGAAGAATTTTGATAAGTATCATGAACCATACAAAGATAAAACTGATTCATCTATAAATAAATGTGTAGAAATTAAAACTGTTGATCATATCCTTCCTGAAGCTTATATTGAAAAAACTCCTTTCCCTGTTAAAATGAAGGAGTATTCCGTTATAACTAGTGCGGTTAATAAAAGTGCAAAGAAACCTATAGAACCTGAAGAACAAATAAAGGTTGAACCTGCTATTGCAATAGTTAAGGATCTTGTGACTGAAAATGTAGAAGATGGTCATATTATTTTCTGTGAAGATGCTTCTAATATTGTTTCGCATCCTAATAAGTCTAGGAAAGCCAGTGTTCCTATGCTCTCTGTTAGAATTGGTGATCATTGTTATTATGGTTTATGCGACATTGGTGCAAGTATTAGTGCCATTCCTTATGAGCTTTATACGGAGATCATGCATGAAATTGGTTCTTGTGAACTTGAAGATATTGATGTGCTCATTCAGCTAGCTAATAGAGAAACTATCTCTCCTATTGGTATTGTTCGAGATGTGGAAGTTCTATGTGGTAAGATTAAATATCCTGCTAACTTTTTGGTACTTGGTTCTGCTGCTAGTAAGTCTTGCCCTATTATTTTTGGTAGACCTTTTCTAAATACTTGTGGAGCTGTTATAGATTGCAAGAAGGAAAAAATTGTGACTAAATTTGCTGGTGAATCTTATGAGTTTAATTTCTCTAAATTTGCCAAAACTCCTTATAAAGCTGATTTTCCTAATAATGATTTTAGAGTTGAACAGTGTGCATCTATTGCTCTTGCTCCTTTGCAGCAACATTTGGAGGATAGTGAGAGTGAAGTCTTTAGGGAAGAAAGAAATGAGCTTGATGAAATTTTCCTTCGTCAACCTATTCTTAAACATGACTTGCCGGTTGAAGATTTTGGTACAACACCACGACCAAAGGAAGATCCTGTTTTTTGATTTAAAACCATTACCTGATAATCTTAAGTATGCTCATATTGATGATAAGAAAATATATCCTGTTATTATTAGTTCTAAGCTTTCAGATTTTGAGGAAGAAAGGTTATTGGAAATATTGAAGAAACACCGAGGAGCTATTGGCTACACTCTTGATGACTTGAAGGGGATTTCTCCCTCTATTTGCCAACATGCTATCAATATGGAAGATGATGCAAAGCCTGTTGTTGAACATCAACGTCGTCTAATTCCGAAGATGAAGGATGTGGTAAGGAATGAGGTATTAAAACTTCTTGAAGCTGGTATTATATATCCTATTGCTGATAGTAGATGGGTTAGTCCTGTACATTGTGCTCCTAAGAAAGGAGGAATGACTGTTGTGCCTAATGATAATGATGAGATCATCCCTCAAAGAGTAGTTGTAGGGTATAGAATGTGCATTGATTATCGAAAAGTTAATAAGGTTACTAAGAAAGATCATTACCCTTTACCCTTTATTGATCAAATGTTAGAAAGGTTTTCTAAAAATACTCATTTTTGCTTTGTTGATGGTTATTCTGGGTTTTCACAAATTGCTGTTAAAACTAAAGATCAAGAGAAAACCACTTTCACTTGTCCCTATGGAACTTATGCTTATAGACGTATGCCTTTTGGTTTATGTAATGCTCCTGCTACTTTTCAAAGATGCATGTCTACTATTTTTCATGGCTTTTGTGAGAATATTGTAGAGGTATTCATGGATGATTTTTCTGTCTATGGGAATTCTTTTGATAATTGCTTGCGAAACCTTGATAAAGTATTGCAGAGATGTGAAGAAACTAACCTTGTTCTTAATTGGGAGAAATGCCACTTTATGGTTAATGAAGGAATTGTATTGGGACATAAAATTTCCGAGAGAGGTATTGAAGTTGATAGAGCTAAAGTTGAAGCAATTGAGAAGATGCCCTACCCGAGGGATGTAAAGGTATTCGTAGTGTTCTTGGTCATGCTGGGTTTTATAGGAGATTTAGTAAAGATTTCTCCAAGATTTCAAAGCCTCTTACTAATCTTCTTCAAAAAGATGCACCTTTTGTTTTTGATGATGATTGTAAGGAAGCTTTTGAAACTCTAAAGAAAGCCTTAACAACTGCTCCTGTAGTTGAACCTCCTGATTGGAATTTACCTTTTGAAATTATGTGTGATGCTAGTGATTTTGCTGTAGGCGCTGTTCTTGGACAGCGAGTAGATAAAAAGTTAAATGTTATTCATTATGCTAGCAAAACCCTTGATGCTGCTCAAAGAAATTATGCTACAACTGAAAAAGAATTATTAGCTGTAGTGTTTGCTTGTGATAAGTTTAGATCCTATATTGTTGATTCAAAAGTCACAATTCATACTGATCATGCTGCAATTAGATACCTTATGGCGAAGAAAGATGCTAAGCCAAGGCTTATTAGATGGGTGCTTCTTTTGCAAGAATTTGATTTACATATTATAGATAGGAAAGGTGCTGATAATTCTGTTGCTGATAATTTATCTAGATTGGAAAATATTGCTTATGATCCTGTTCCTGTTAATGATAGTTTTCCAAATGACAATTGGCTGTAATAAAGGTGAGCTCGCAAGATAGTCCTTGGTATGCTGATTATGCTAACTTTATTGTTTCCAAGTACTTGCGTCCAACCTTTTCAGCTCAGCAAAGGAGGAAATTCTTTTATGACTTGAGGCATTATTTTTGGGATGACCCACACTTATATAAAGAAGGAGTGGATGGTATTATGCGAATATGTGTTCCCGAATATGAACAACAAGAGATATTGAGTAAGTGTCATGGTAGTGCTTATGGAGGACATCACGCCGGAGATAGAACCGCGCAAAAAGTTCTACAATCAGGTTTCTATTGGCCAACTCTTTTCAAAGATGCAAGAAAGTTTATTTTATCTTGTGATGAATGTCAAAGGGTTGGTAATATCTCCAGACGCAATGAAATGCCTATGAATTATACTCTTGTTATTGAACCATTCGACTGTTGGGGATTTGACTTCATTGGTCCTTTCCCTTCTTCAGAAGGTAACACTCATATACTTGTCGCTGTTGATTATGTTACTAAATGGGTGGAAGCCATACACACAAAAAGTGCTGATGGTGAGACTTCTTTAAAAATGCTTTTAGATATTATTTTTCCTAGATTTGGAGTACCTAGATATATTATGACTGATGGAGGTTCTCATTTTATTCATGGTGGTTTTAGAAAAACTCTTGCTAAGTATGGTATTAATCATAGAATTGCTTCCGCTTATCATCCTCAAACTAGTGGGCAAGTAGAATTATCAAATAGAGAAATTAAATCTATCTTGGGAAAGACTGTTAATAAATCTAGAAAGAACTGGGCTAGTAAATTAAAGGAAGCACTATGGGCTTATAGAACTGCTTATAAAAATCCTATGGGTATGTCACCTTATAAAATGGTTTATGGGAAAGCTTGTCATTTACCTTTAGAACTAGAGCACAAAGCTTATTGGGCTGTAAGAGAACTAAATAAAGATCCTAAACTTGCCGGTAAGAAGAGATTGCTACAATTGAGTTCTCTAGATGAATGGAGAAGTGAAGCTTATGAAAATGCTAAACTCTTTAAAGAGAAAGTTAAGAAATGGCATGATAGAAGAATTATCAAAAGATAATTTAATGTTGGAGATAAAGTCCTATTGTATCGGTCTCGTCTCAGATGTTTTGCAGGGAAATTACTCTCAAAATGGGAAGGACCATATGTCATTGTGGAGGTGTATCGTTCAGGGGCAATTAAAATTAGTTCTCTGCAAGGTGATGCCACACAAGTAGTGAATGGACAAAGACTCAAGCACTATATCTCTGGAGATTCTTATAATGAAGATGTTGATGTTATTCAAGTGGTGACTCCGGAAGCTTTCATCAAAGGTCAAATTGACAGTTCTGCAGAGTTCGACTTTGAATAGGTAACATTACTGGTAATAAAAAGTCCGCGTTTAACTTTTCGAACAATGTTTTTGCTATTTTCAGAAAATATGAAAAATTACGAGATCGAAACGGAAAGGAGGAGACGCACGAGGGCGTGCCCCCATAGGCCGACGTGGGCCCCAGCCTGGCCGCGCCGCCCTATGAGGACGGCGCCTCGTTGTCCCTCTCTGACTCTTGTTCGACCTGGTACTTTCCTTTTGTCGTGAAAATTTCTGCTATATAATCTCCCGGACCCCTGGAGGTCCGTATATCATTTTCTCGTCGTGTTTTCTTTCGAGCTGTTTTCTGCCAGGATTTGTTTTTGATATAGAAGCACCATGGTCTCCAACAACAAGGACAAGGAGCCTTTGGAGGAAGATATTCAAGACTCCGAGTTGAAAGAAGAATTCAAGGAGGAAGTGAAGGAGATGTCATCAATAAAGAGGAAGCGGCAAACTGTGGAGAGTAAGCCAATCTTGGTGGGATCGGTTAACACTGGACATTCTTTTTCTCATAACTTGCAGATACCTCTACCGCCTGCTCTTAGCCTCAACTCTTTCCCTTGTGTGGAGGAAGCACTACGGGTTACCGATGAGTTTTGTGATCAATACCGTGCTCTGAGAAGGGAAGTGGAGATACTTCAGGAGGAGAACAACCGACTTCGCAGAATGCTGGAATATTACTCAATTTCCATCACAAGGCCGCCACCGCCACTTTCAGATAACAATGAATCTCTTCGAGTCTTAGTGCAGAACTGCCAAACTGAGAAGCTGAAGCTGAAGGAGATCTTTAAAGATCGCAGGAATGGACCACTAGCATCATCACCGAAGGAGTAATTCATCATCGGTGTTGGCATCCCCTTGGTTTGTTCCAAGCTTGGGGGGAGTGCCGCGGTATCACATCATCACTATCTTTTACCTTTTTATTATCAAGTTGTGTCATATCATGAGTAGGGAAGTTATCATATAAGATGTGTTGCAGTATGGAAGTATCTCTCTTTTAGTTGGTTATCTATGTATCCCTTGGCGTGAGTTATCGTTATGGAATATTAATGAGAAGTTTTATCATTTACATATTGCACATCTTATTTTAGTTTGCAATCCCTATTATGTGATTGACCTTGTTGTTAGTATTGGTATCACTTTGGGAGCATTGAGTAAATCTATTTGGTTTTGGCAAACTTAGCATTGGTCAATAGCAACAATACTTTGACCTTAAGTAGAAAAGAGGAAATACATGTAGATATGTTGTTTCATTCTTGTTAGCTATGAGCTTAGTATTCTGAAGTTAAAATTGTTTGTGCTTACAAGGAAGATGCATGATTGTTTCTATCACATGTATGTTTGTTTGTTTCCCTCAACTCTTATGCTTGCTAATTAACCTTGCTAGCCAAAGGCCTGTACTGAGAGAAAATGCTTCTCGTGCATCCAAACCCTTAGACCAAACCTATGCCATCAGTGTCCACCATAACTACCTATTATGTGGTATTTTGCGCCATTCCAAGTAAATGCTTCATGTGCTACCTTTAAACAATTCAAAAGTTATCATCCCTTATTTGTGTCAATGTTTTATAGCTCATGAGGAAGTATGTGGTGTTTTATCTTTCAATCTTATTGGGCAGCTTTCTCTAATGGACTAGTGGCTTCATCCACTATCCTATAATTTTGCAAAAAGAGCTAGCAACGGGGTTCCCAGCCCCAATTAATTAACTCTCATTAATAATCCTCTTCACATGTTTTGATCTGATTCATCAGTAAGCAACTTAATTTTGCAATAGACACTCGTCCATGGTATGTGAAATGTTGGAAGGCACCCGACGATTCGGTTAGCCATGGCTTGAGAAAGCAAAGGTTGGGAGGAGTGTCATCCTTAAATAAACTAAAGTACATGTGTAAACAAAAGAGAAGAGGGATGATCTACCTTGCTGGTAGAGATAACGTCCTTCATGGGAGCCGCTCTTTGGAAGTCTGTTTGGCAAGGGTGTTAGAGTGCCCACTACCATTCGGTGACAACAACAAACACCTCTCAAAACTTTACTTTTATGCTCTCTATATGATTTCAAATCTTGAAAAGCTCTAGCACATGATTTAATCCCTGCTTCCCTCTGCGAAGGGCCTATCTTTTATTTTCATGTTGAGTCAGTAAACCTATTTCCCTCCATCTTAAGCAAGCAATTGAGTTGTTGTGATCCAACCATCTATATTGTGATTTATTTAATCATGCCTTTTATTTCTTCCTTGTTTAGTACAAGTTTTATCTGAATGAATATAGCTTTGAATATTATCGATGATTATGAGGAGATTATTATGATTGAGTATGCAAGTTTTGCTATAAGCTTTAATATAAGAGCGCTGCTCGATAAATAAGTACAGTCTGTTAACCGTTCTTTGACCCAGAACGAAGTTTGCCGTCACCAATTATGATTTCCTATGCACCTTTATTTGTGATTTCCTTTTACTTGTTTCAAGTTGAATCATATGGGGAAGTTGTTCACTAGAATGTCTTGAGTAAATTAATATGATGCTTCTTGTCTGTATTTTATTTATCGACTCTTCACTCCATAAACATGTGGTCTTGTTTACTGAGTTCAGTTTCGCTTGGGGACAAGCGAAGTCTAAGCTTGGGGGGAGTTTTGCATCACTATTTTATACCATAATTTACTGTTATTCATTGATATATTTCATATTTAAAGATGATACTTATGTTATTTCATCTATTTTGCATGTTTCATGATTATTGGAGAATCGCGCACCGGAGTCAGGATTCTGCTGGAAAAAGCACCGTCAGTATGCAATATTTCGGAAGATCAGCAATTGACGGAAATTACACGGAAAATCTTATTTTTCCAGAAGACAGAGGCAGCCAGAAGGAGGAGCCGAGGAGGGCCGCCATGGGCCCCACCCCATAGGCCGGCGCGGGCCCAGGCCTGGCCGCGCTGCCTTGTGGGGAGGGGGCCCACAGCCCCTCTGGCCTTCTCTCCTTCGCGTACTTCTTCGTCCCGAAAACCTAAGCTCCAGGGAATAATCGCGAAGAGACACAGCCGCCTCTGCGGGGCGGAAAACACCAGAGAGAAAAGAGCTCTCCGGCAGGCTGAAATCCGCCGGGGAAATTCCCTCCCGGAGGGGGAAATTGATGCCATCGTCACCGTCATCGAGCTGGACATCATTGGGATCATCATCACCATCATCTCCATCATCATCACCGCCATCTCCACCGCTGCACCTCGTCACCGCTGTAACATCTAGGGTTGAATCTTGATTGTTTGATAGGGGAAACTCTCCCGGTATTGATTACTACTTGTTATTGATGCTATTGAGTGAAACTATTGAACCAAGGTTTATGTTCAGATTGTTATTCATTATCATATCACCTATGATCATATTCCATATGATGTCTCGTGAGTAGTTCGTTTAGTTCTTGAGGACATGGGTGAAGTCTAAATGTTAGTAGTGAATTATGTTGGGTAATATTCAATGTTATGATATTTAAGTTGTGGTGTTATTCTTCTAGTGGTGTCATGTGAACGTCGACTACATGATACTTCACCTTTATGGGCCTAGGGGAATACATTTTTTATTCGTTTGCTAATTGCGGGGTTGCCGGAGTGACAGAAACCTAAACCCCCGTTGGTATATCGATGCAGGAGGGATAGCAGGATCTCAGAGTTTAAGGTTGTGGTTAGATTTATCTTAATTACTTTCTTGTATTTGCGGATGCTTGCAAGGGGTATAATCACAAGTATGTATTAGTCCTAGGAAGGGCGGTGCATTAGCATAGGTTCACCCACACAACACTTATCAAAACAATGAAGATTAATCAGCTATATGAAGCGAAAGCACTAGACTAAATTCCCGTGTGTCCTCAAGAACGTTTGGTCATTATAAGTAAACAAACTGGCTTGTCCTTTGCGCTAAAAAGGATTGGGCCACTCGCTGCAATTATTACTCTCGCATTTTATTTACTTGCACTTTATTTATCTGCTATATCAAAACCCCCTGAATACTTGTCTGTGAGCATTTACAGTGAATCCTTCATCGAAACTGCTTGTCAACACCTTCTGCTCCTCGTTGGGTTCGACACTCTTATTTATTGAAAGTACTACGATACACTCCCTATACTTGTGGGTCATCACCCCCAAGCATTGGGACTTTTTTGGTGTTTATTTCAACTCCCAAAACTAAACTTTAACTTAACCTAACCCTAAAACGTGGCCTGGCAGCTCCTTATATGAGGGCTGAGGCGTACTAGGTCGGTTTGGGCATACCCAAACCGAAACACACACGAAAAAAGGAAAAATCGCGAAAACAAAAGTCTAAGGCCGGATAATCCGGTAAAACTTGGGCCGGATTATCCGGTGACCGGATTATCCGATCATCCCTGGAATTATCCGATACCTATACCGTGAGAGCGCCACTAATTCCCTTTGCCGTTTTCTGCGATGGACCGGATTATCCGGTAAAAGCCCGACCGGATTATCCGGTGACTTCAGGCCAAAACTTCTGCAGGTGGCGTCCTGAAGTTCGGCTTCACCTCATCAGCTGGTGGCATTGCCACCGATATCTGTCCAAACATCATAATACTTGGCGGTGGTGATTTAGACGAAGCAGGTGATACTCGTCCCTCATCATTTCCCCCCTTTAATGGAAACCGTCCTCGGTTTCAGCTTCTTTTGTTGAACCTTCAGCTTCACAGCAACAGCTTCCACTTGGATATCCTTGCCAAGCATAGGGCGCAGCACATGACGTTTCCCTTGATGCCACAAAGAATAGACATTTGATCTCCCCTCATGAGTGGATCGCTTATCAAACTGCCACGGTCGTCCTAGCAGCACGTGACATGCATCCATAGG
This sequence comes from Lolium perenne, assembly GCF_019359855.2. NCBI lineage: Eukaryota > Viridiplantae > Streptophyta > Magnoliopsida > Poales > Poaceae > Lolium > Lolium perenne. The sequence goes on from NC_067245.2 coordinate 100,479,974, forward strand.
CAACACATCACAGACCACCGTGTCTTCATAATCACCTACTGAAAATTTCAGGTGCACTTTATGTGTAACTTTCAGCTTCCCTGAATTATACAACCACTCAATACAATGTGGCTGCGGGTGCTTCCATGTAGGCATTGAAAGAGAATCCACCAACTGCTTGCTAACAATGTTGGTATAGCTACCACCATCTATAATCAGCTTGCATGTGGTGTCCTTGACTAAGCATTGAGTCTGAAAAATATTCCAGCGTTGTCCTTGACCTTCTATGCGATCTGCCGTAACATGCTGCACCATCAAGTTAGTGCAACCAGCAAACATAACATCATCAGGACGGACATCAATGCTCTCAGTTTCTTCAGCAGGCTCTTCAGTAGCCGGATTAATCTGGTCATCATCACTAGCAGACACATAGCACTCTTGCGTGAGCATCACCCTCTTTTTATTTGGGCAATCACGCCTCATACGGCCACGACCTCCACAAGTGAAACATTCAGTCTTGGCTGTAGACTGCACGCTGGACGCAGACTGTGACACAACAGACTTTGTAGACGCACTAGGAATAGTAGGACTAGGCTGTGGAGTAGGCACCGACGGTGCACTAGTAGCAGCAGTGTCGAATGAAGACTGGCGCCACGAATATGCAGGGGCTGCAACACGGCGACGTTTGATTTGTTGCTCAGAACGCTCAGCCTGGTGCACAAGATCTGGTATATCATGATAGTAGAACATCTCCACACGATCACGAATCTCATAATTCAGTCCATTGAGAAATCTAGACATTGTAGCCTCATGATCTTCCCTTGTTTCTGTACGTATCATTAGCAACTCCATCTCTTTATAGTACTCATCCACATATTGTGTACCTTGAGTATGCTGTTGGAGCTTATTGTACATCTCGCGCATGAAATATTCAGGCACAAAGCGTCGCTGCATAAGCTCGGTCATACCCCGCCAGGTAGCTGGACGTTGGGGAAGCATCAGAATTTGAGTCCACCAAATGAGAACATAGCCAGAAAACTCCATAGCAGCAAGTTGTAGCTTCTTTTCCTCAGTAAATTGGTGTGCAGCAAATATATGATTCATGTGCATCTCCCACTCCAAGTAATCTTCAGGAGTTCCGGAAAAAGAGAATGGTGGTATGGAAATCTTGACACGACCAAAACCATCATCCAAGGGAACACGAGTAGCTTGACCAACACGTCCTCTATCAACAACCGGAACACGAGCAGCAGCAACCTGACGTGGACCATAGCGGGGCTGTCGAGGAGCATTGTCAGCATCAGCAGCCAACTCATCATGTGCGGGTGCACCTCGCAAATCTGTAGTAGGAGGCAACTCCACTCGCGCATTCTGATTAGCAACCATATCCGTCAATGCATCAATTTGAGACATAATGGAATCCAGCTTCAGGTTGAGTCTTTCTTCCAAAGCATTCATGCAATCCTGAATATACACACAAGTGCTATCAAAACCTGCACGGACATTATCATCAAGACCTTTATCATAGCCGGCAGAGGAATCTCCTTGGTCTTCAGAGCAACACCTTTAGCAGCAGCAGTAGAATTCTGACCAACATCAGAGGTAGTCATTGGTGCAGAAATTGCAGACATAACAGCAGTAACATGTCGGATTATCCTGTCGTTGAAGGATCGGATTATCCGCTGGTCGGATTATCCGGTCAGCGGATTGCCAAATTATCCGGTCGTGCAGACTTGGCGGCGGCTAGATCTGGACGACGAACAGCAGACGAATCTCAGCAGTAACTCGCCGTGAGGAACCCGACGAATCTGATACCAAGATGATACAGATCGACTCAATCCGATTAAGGTTTGGCCCAATCTTTCACGGCGATATAGATCCTAATAGCTAGGTAATTCGATTGACAAGAAATCAACCGCAAAACCAAGAACTTCAATGGTGGAATCAAAAGAGATCAACTCCCACGCTCAGTTCTTCAACAAATCTGCAAGCAAAACCAACGATATGTGCCCCCAAACATTGGGACTTTTCTGGTGTTTATTTCAACTCCCAAAACTAAACTTTAACTTAACCTAACCCTAAAACGTGGCCTAGCAGCTCCTTATATGTGGGCTGAGGCGTACTAGGTCGGTTTGGGCATACCCAAACCGAAACACACACGAAAACAGGAAAAATCGTGAAAACAAAAGTCTAAGGCCGGATAATCTGGTAAAACTTGGGCCGGATTATACGGTGACCGGATTATCCGATCATCCCTGGAATTATCCGACGCCTATACTGTAAGCGCGCCACTAATTCCCTTAGCCGTTTTCTACGGTGGACCGGATTATCCGGTAAAAGCCCGACCGGATTATCCGGTGACTTTAGGCCAAAACTTCTGCAGGTGGCGTCCTGAAGTTCGGCTTCACCTCATCAGCTGGTGGCATTGCCACCGATATCTGTCCAAACATCATAATACTTGGCGGTGGTGATTTAGATAAAGCAGGTGATACTCGTCCCTGATCAGGTATTCCCAACGTTGCACCCTTCATCTTCGCCAACTTAATATCATCAAGACCTTTTCTGGCGCCGTGTGCAAGCATCACAGGTTGATGGTGTCCCCGGTGATTCAAAGGTTATCTCACAACAAGCAATTTATATGAACTAAGATACGTAAGTGACATATTCCTTACCACTATTTACCATGAGCTATATATTGCGAAATAAGGATTTTTGTGAATGTTTTAAAGATAGCACATGCAAATTTACTTGGAGTGGCAGTGTGATGTCTACGCACGCTTCTATTCCTATAGACAATGTTGGGTGATACGTCCCAAACGTATCTATAATTTCTTATGTTCCATGCTACTTTTATGATGATACTCACATGTTTTATACACACTCTATGTCATTATTATGCATTTTCCGGCACTAACCTATTGACGAGATGCCGAAGAGCCAGTTGCTGTTTTCTGCTGTTTTTGGTTTCAGAAATCCTAGTAAGGAAATATTCTCGGAATTGGACGAAATCAACGCCCAGGGGTTTATTTTTCCACGAAGCTTCCAGAAGACCGAAAGGGAAACGAAGTGGGGCGACGAGGCGGCCACACAACAGGGCGGCGCGGCCAGGGCTTGGGCCGCGCGGCCCTAGCGTGTGGGCCCCTCGTGGCGCCTCCTGACCTACCTCTTCGCCTACTTAAAGTCTTCGTCGCGAAACCCCCAGTACCGAGAGCCACGATACGGAAAACCTTCCAGAGACGCCGCCGCCGCCAATCCCATCTCGGGGGATTCAGGAGATCGCCTGCGGCACCCTGCCGGAGAGGGGAATCATCTCCCGGAGGGCTCTTCATCGCCATGATCGCCTCCGGATCGATGTGTGAGTAGTTCACCCCTGGACTATGGGTCCATAGCACTAGCTAGATGGTCGTCTTCTCCTCATTGTGCTATCATGTTAGATCTTGTGAGCTTCCTATCATGATCAAGATCATCTATTTGTAATGCTACATGTTGTGTTTGTTGGGATCCGATGAATATTGAATACTATGTCAAGTTGATTATCAATCTATCATATATGTTGTTTATGTTCTTGCATGCTCTCCGTTGCTAGTAGAGGCTCTGGCCAAGTTGATACTTGTAACTCCAAGAGGGAGTATTTATGCTCGATAGTGGGTTCATGCCTCCATTGAATCTGGGACAGTGACAGAAAGTTCTATGGTTGTGGATGTGCTGTTGCCACTAGGGATAAAACATCGATGCTTTGTCTAAGGATATTTTTGTTGATTACATTACGCACCATACTTAATGCAATTGACTGTTGCTTGCAACTTAATACCGGAAGGGGTTCGGATGATAACCTGAAAGTGGACTATTTAGGCATAGATGCATGTTGGATAGCGGTCTATGTACTTTGTCGTAATGCCCTGATTCAATCTCATAGTACTCATCATGATATATGTATGTGCATTGTTATGCCTTCTTTATTTGTCAATTGCCCAACTGTAATTTGTTCACCCAACATGCTATTTATCTTATGGGAGAGACACCGCTAGTGAACTGTGGACCCCGGTCCATTCTTTACATCTGAAATACAATCTACTGCAATTGTTCTTTACTGTTCTTCGCAAACAAACATCATTTTCCACACTATACAATTAATCCTTTGTTACAGCAAGCCGGTGAGATTGACAACTTCACTGTTACATTGGGGCAAAGTACTTTGATTGTGTTGTGCAGGTTCCACGTTGGCACCGGAATCCCTGGTGTTGCGCCGCACTACACTTCGCTGCCATCAACCTTCAACGTGCTTCTTGGCTCCTCCTGGTTCGATAAACCTTGGTTTCTTTCGGAGGGAAAACTTCCTACTGTACGCATCACACCTTCCTCTTGGGGTTCCCAACGGACGAGTGTTAATTGCACGCATCAAGCACTTTTTCTGGCGCCGTTGCCGGGGAGATCAAGACACGCTGCAAGGGGAGTCTCCACTTCCAATCTCTTTACTTTGTTTTTGTCTTGCTTTATTTTATTTACTACTTTGTTTGCTGCACTAAAACAAAATACAAAAAAATTAGTTGCTAGCTTTACTTTATTTACTATCTTGTTTGCGTTCTCCATATTAAAAACACAAAAAAAAAGAAATTAGTTACTCGCATTTACTTTATTTAGTTTGCTTTATTAACTACTGCTAAAATGAATACTCCTGAAAACACTAAGTTGTGTGACTTCACAAACACTAATAATAATGATTTCCTATGCACACCTATTGCTCCACCTGCTACTACAGCAGAATTCTTTGAAATTAAACCTGCTTTACTGAATCTTGTCATGAGAGAGCAATTTTCTGGTGTTAGTTCTGATGATGCTGCTGCCCATCTTAATAATTTTGTTGAACTTTGTGAAATGCAAAAGTATAAGGATGTAGATGGTGACATTATAAAATTTAAATTGTTTCCTTTCTCCTTAAGAGGAAGAGCTAAAGATTGGTTGCTATCTTTGCCTAAGAATAGTATTGATTCATGGACTAAATGTAAAGATGCTTTCATTGGTAGATATTATCCTCCTGCTAAAATTATATATTTGAGAAGTAGCATAATGAATTTTAAGCAATTGGATAATGAACATGTTGCTCAAGAATGGGAAAGAATGAAATCTTTGGTAAAGAATTGCCCAACCCATGGACTGACTAATTGGATGATCATCCAAACCTTTTATGCAGGATTGAATTTTTTTTCGCGGAACCTATTGGATTCAGCTGCTGGAGGTACCTTTATGTCCATCACTTTGGGGGCGGCAACAAAGCTTCTTGATGATATGATGGTCAATTACTCTGAATGGCACACGGAAAGAGCTCCACAAGGTAAGAAGGTAAATTCTGTTGAAGAAACCTCCTCCTTGAGTGATAAGATTGATGTGATTATGTCCATGCTTGTGAATGGTAGATCTAATGTTGATCCAAATAATGTTCCTTTAGCTTCATTGGTTTCTCAAGAAGAAAATGTTAATGTGAACTTCATTAAAAGTAATAATTTCAACAACAATGCTTATAGGAATAATTCTGGTAACAACTATAGGCCATATCCTTCTGCTAATAGTAATGGTTATGGTAATTCTTATGGGAATTCTTACAAAAATAATAGGAGTGTACCCCCTGGTCTTGAAGCCATGCTTAAAGAATTTATTAGTACACAAACTGCTTTTAATAAATCTATTGAGGAAAAGCTTGATAAAATTAATATTCTTGCTTCTAAGGTTGATAGACTTGCCTCTGATGTTGATCTTTTAAATTTGAAAGTTATGCCTAATAAGGATAATGATAATAAGATTGTTACTACAGCAAATGCCATCCAAGTTAGAATTAATGAGAATATAAGATTGATGGCTGAATTGCATGCTAGGTGGGATAGAGAAGAAAATGAAAAACTTGCTAAAGAGAATAATGTAGCTAAAGTTTGGACTATTACCACCGCTAGTAATGATAATGATTCACATGTTGCTAAACCTCCTACTATCAATGGTAAAATAATTGGTGTTGGCAATGTTTCTACTCCTAGTGCAAAGCGTGCAAAATTACCTGAAACTGCTAAAACTGCTGAAACTGCTTGTGATAAAACTGCTGAATTTTTTTCCAACATTGGGGACAATGATCCCATTGCTGTAGATCATAATGGTTTAGATTTTGATTATTGTCACATCTCTGAAGTTATAAAGTTCTTACAAAAACTTGCTAGAAGTCCTAATGCTAGTGCTATAAATGTGGCCTTTACAAAACATATTACAAATGCTCTCATAAAAGCTAGAGAAGAGAAACTAAAACTTGAAACTTCTATTCCTAGGAAGTTAGAAGATGGTTGGGAGCCCATCATTAAGATGAGGGTCAATGATTTTGATTGTAATGCTTTATGTGATCTTGGTGCAAGTATTTCTGTTATGCCTAAGAAAATCTATGATATGCTTGACTTGCCACCATTGAAAAATTGTTATTTGGATGTTAATCTTGCTGATAATGTTATAAAGAAACCTTTGGGGAGGATTGATAATGTTCGCATTATGGTTAACAATAACCTTGTCCCCGTTGATTTTGTTGTCTTGGATATTGAATGCAATGCATCTTGTCCCATCATTTTGGGAAGACCTTTTCTTCGAACTGTTGGTGCTACCATTGATATGAAGGAAGGTAATATTAAATATCAATTTCCTCTCAAGAAAGGTATGGAACACTTCCCTAGAAAGAGAATGAAGTTACCTTATGATTCTATTATTAGAACAAATTATGATGTCGATGCTTCATCTCTTGATAATACTTGATTCACACTTTCTGCGCCTAGCGGAAAGGCGTTAAAGAAAAGCGCTTATGGGAGACAACCCATTATTTTACTACAGCACTTTGTTTTATATTTGAGTCTTGGAAGTTGTTACTACTGTAGAAACCTCTCCTTATCTTTATTTTATTGCATTGTTGTGCCAAGTAGAGTCTTTGATAGTAAAGTCAATACTAGATTTGGATTACTGCGCAGAAACAGATTTCTTGCTGTCACGAATTTGGGCAGGGTTCTCTGTAGGTAACTCAGAAAAATCTGCCAATTTACGTGCGTTATACTCAGATATGTACGCAACTTTCATTCAATTTGAGCATTTTCATCTGAGCAAGTTAAGTGCCCCTGGAAAATTCGTCTTTACGGACTGTTCTGTTTTGACAGATTCTGCCTTTTATTTCGCATTGCCTGTTTTGCTATGTTTGATGGATTTCTTTGTTCCATTAACTTTCAGTAGCTTTGTGCAATGTACAGAAGTGTTAAGAATGATTATGTCACCTCTGAATGTATGAGTTTTCAATTATGCACTAACCCTCTAATGAGTTTGTTTCGAGTTTGGTGTGGAGGAAGTTTTCAAGGGTCAAGAGAGGAGGATGATATACTATGATCAAGAAGAGTGAAAAGTCAAAGCTTGGGGATGCCCCCGTGGTTCATCCCTGCATATTTCAAGAAGACTCAAGCATCTAAGCTTGGGGATGTCCAAGGCATCCCCTTCTTCATCGACAACTTATCAGGTCACCTCTAGTGAAACTATATTTTTATTCAGTCACATCTTATGTGCTTTGCTTGGAGCGTCTGTTTGTTTTTGTTTTTGTTTTTGTTTGAATAAAGTCGGATCCTAGCATTCTTTGTTTGGGAGAGAGACACGCTCCGCTGTTGCATATGAACACATGTGTTCTTAGCTTTATTCTTAATGTTCATTGCGAAGGTTGAACTACTTCGTTCATTGATATATGGTTGGAAACGAAAAATGCCGCATGTGGTAAATGGTATAATGTCGTGAATAATTTGATACTTGGCAATTGTTGTACTCATATAGATCATGTTTAAGCTCTTGCATCATGTACTTTGCACCTATTAATGAATAACTACATAGAGCTTGTTAAAATTTGGTTTGCATGATTGGTCTCTCTAAGTCTAGATATTTTCTGGTTGAGGTGTTTGAACAACAAGGAGACGATGTAAAGTCTTATAATGCTTACAATATGTTCATATGTGAGTCTTTTTGTACCATTTTATACTTGAGTTTGCTTCAAACAACCTTGCTAGCCTAGCCTTCTATTGAGAGGGGTTCTTCTCGTGCATCCAAATCCTTGAGCCAAAACTATGCCATTTGTGTCCACCATACCTACCTACCACATGGTATTTCTCTGCCATTCCAAAGTACATTACTTGAGTGCTACCTTTAAAATTCCATTCTTTTCCTTTACAATACATAGCTCATGGGAAAATAGCCTTAAAAACTATTGTGGTGAAGAATATGTACTTATGTATCTTATTTCTTAATAAGTTGCTTGTTGAGCGGTAACCATGTTTTTGGGGACGCCATCAACTTTTACCTTTGTTGAATATCATGTGAGTTGCTATGCATGTTCGTCTTGTCTGAAGTAAGAGCGATTTTCATGATCAAATGGTTTGAGTATGCATATTGTTAGAGAAGAACATTGGGCCGCTAACTAAAGCCATGAATCTTGGTGGAAGTTTCAGTTTGGACACAAAACCTCAATCTCTTATGAGAATATTAACTGTTGTTGAATGCTTATGCATTAAAGAGGAGTCCATTATCTGTTGTCTATGTTGTCCCGGTATGGATGTCTAAGTTGAGAATAATCAAAAGCGAGAAATCCAATGCGAACTTTCTCCTTTGACCTCTGTACAGGCGGCATAGAGGTACCCCTTTGTGACACTTGGTTGAAACATATGTTATGCAATGATAATCCATGTTAATCCAAGCTAATTAGGATATGGTGCGAGCACTATTAGTATTCTATGCATGAGGCTTGCAACTTATAGGATGTCTTATACATAACACATATGCTTTATTACTACCGTTGACAAAATTGTTTCTATGTTTTCAAAATGAAAAGCTCTAGCACAAAAATAGTAATCCATGCTTCCCTCTGCTAAGGGCCTATCTTCTACTTTATTGTTGAGTCAGTTTACCTATTCTTTCTATCTTAGAAGCAAACACTTGTGTAAACTGTGTGCATTGATTCTTACATGTTTACCTATTGCACTTGTTATATTACTTTGTGTTGAAAATTATCCATGAGATATATATGTTGAAGTTGAAAGCAACCGCTAAAACTTATATCTTCTTTTGTGTTGCTTCAATACCTTTACTTTGAATTTATTGCTTTATGAGTAACTCTTATGCAAGTCTTATTGATGCTTGTCTTGAAAGTATTATTCATGAAAAGCCTTTGCTATATGATTCATTTGTTTACTCATTATCTTCATCATTTCTTCGAATCGCTGCATTCATCTCATGTGCTTTACAATAGTATTGATCAAGATTATGATAGCATGTCACTTCAGAAATTATCCTTGGTATCGTTTACCTACTCGAGGGCGAGTAGGAACTAAGCTTGGGGAAGCTTGATACGTCCCAAACGTATCTATAATTTCTTATGTTCCATGCTACTTTTATGATGATACTCACATGTTTTATACACACTTTATGTCATTATTATGCATTTTCTGGCACTAACCTATTGACGAGATGCCGAAGAGCCAGTTGTTGTTTTCTGCTGTTTTTGGTTTCAGAAATCCTAGTGTGGTGACCCAGCGTACCACTGCATGGTGTAGTACACAAGTCGTTGACATAACACAAGTGAAACACCGTTCCACCCATATTACATCTCTCAGAGTGGTACAACAGAAACATATGCGAGTCCAAGGTATGTCTATAGAAGTACACACGAACTGTTTACATAAGATCCACACAGCCTCCTACTTTACAGTGAGGTAAAACTTCAAATAAAGCTCCAGAAGAACGACTCGTAATCTATCTTATAGCTAACTCAAGTTTAAGAGCTAATTGGCTTGCTATAGAACTCTAGCTACTTAGGTGCTAGGATTTAGGGAAAGGTTCCCTTCTATTACTAGTCTAGGTTTCCATTATAGCTGATGCAGAAGTTGACTCCATTGACTTCTTTGATTGGATTCTTCATCTCGTTGCAGTTGACTCCTTTGTCTTCGAGTTCCACGGTAGTTTCTCCTTTAGTGCCTTGATCTAAGAAGGGGGTTCAAATGGGATAGAATGAGTACGAGCGTACTCAGCAAGTTCATATTAGGAAATATGTGTATCATGCACTATCTACAGCCATAGACCAGAAAGTCATAGGCCAATGCAAGTTTTTGTAATCATTTCTTCAAAAGGTTTATTTTATTCTGAAAACTATGCCCGTCAGTCTTCACAGGTTGACTAGAACTTCGTGGAATTCCTTTCCTGCCGCGTTCGCAGTTCCCTTCCCGGAACAGGGAGTGACAGTCACAATTCTTGATACCCTCTGCAGAGGTGCGTTACTTTACCCCACAAGAGATCTTAACCATGTTGCCGGCTGAGAGTATGTCCTCAGCTCGTCCACACTTCCTTTGGTGTGAGGCCCAGTATAAGATCCAAGCCAATCACTGCCTTCTCCGCGACCCTGCAAACCCACCCTTTTGTCCAACCGTACACCTCCAGTAGACTTCCCCCGATAATACGGCTTTACTCATGGTGTACTCCGGACAATCATCTCTAATGGATGGGGATTTAAAAGGATTCCCCAACCTATTGCGGCAGTGCCTCCAGCACCCCACCGGCTCTCCGATCCGTTGGCGTGCAGAAGGGAAAAGATACAGCTGACTTCCCCAGAGCCATTATAGATCTTATGGATAACGCGATATGTACGGCGCTAGAATCACTGAACGGCATTGGTAATTAATCCTAGGGTGATATAACCCATGCAATGGAACCTCCACCATATCAACACATACCATGGTTCCATTGCCCACCACATAGTCACATTCATAATTGTAAAATAATACTTTGCTTTTCAATGCATGAGTGATAAGTATAGTACTTTGCATATAGTTTGATACAAATAATCAAATGACATGAGCAAGCGATGAACTTGCCTTTCTTGACTGCAAGATTATGCAGGCAAAAGCTTCGATACGTGATAACTCCAAATTCTGAAATACCATCATCGTCCGGTAAGGACAATGTTTAAAGAACTGGCAAAGATGCTATAATGCATAGTATGAGATGCAATCGTTCCGAGCGTAACCTAACCTCGATGATTTAGGATGTATGAGTTGAAAAGATTTCTTTAGGGTTGGTTGCACTTTTAGGATGGTTCTCAAACAAGGTTCTTATTAGGGTTTGGTTAAATTAACATCTTAACAAGTGATATATGACATCATAACAATCTTACACATAAAGAATAGTGGTGGAATAATATGTAAAGAACAGTTGTCAATTTTAAGTTCTACAGAACATGGTTGATGATTACTTATACGATACTTCAAAAGAATAACTTTTGAAGAACATGTTGTTTAAGAAATATTTAGTATTTCAAAGAAGGATAGGGCTTCTAAGGTTTGATTGACATTTGTACTTTAAAAGAATAACTTTTGAAGAACAGGTTACATAAGAATATGAACTACTATGCATAGGAGCTATGGCTTTCTAGGGTTTACTATTGAATTCATTTAGTTCCACTAATAGGAACTAGTTGGGTTCTTATATAGAATTGGTCTATATGTAGCAAGTATTAGCAGGTTTATTACTAAGGTTGATTATGGTATCATATCAAAAGATGATGGTCAAGATGGTTCTATAAATTAGCTATTAGGGTTTACTATGGTTTCACAATTACTTCACCAAGTAATCACTAATAGTTCCTAAGCTAAGTGACTTATCATTTACTAAGTAGGGTTGAGTTTTATAGGAGCATGTTATGTGATTTGCTACACAATGTTGGTATTAGGGTTTATTATTATGGTGCTACTAAATTATGATGGTTGAGGTTGATCCTAATGGTATGGTATATAGGATTGATGATCAATGGTGCTAACATGTGGTAACAAGCTAGGGTTTATACCTAGGTGATACTAGTGAATCATATAGGTTTTAAATTGGAAATAGAGACATGAAATGATGACTCATGTGAATTGGTTCTATGTTGGTGGATCATGATTATGCATTCATTGGTTACTTATCAAGGTTCTACAAGTAAGGTTGAAATTCACATGATCACATGTGATAAGCAACTAGGGTGTTAGGGTTTAATATTTTGACATGATCACATAAAATAATGGGATCCAGGTCTTACTCAAATTGAAACTAGGTTTTCTAAACTATGGTACAACTCCTAAAATGATGAGTGGTAATAGAGTTGTGGTTACTAATTACTTTGAATCACAATTAGTAATGGTTTAACACTTTATTAATTTTTACAAGATTTAATAATTAGAGTAATTCTTATTTAGGTTTAATTAAGAATCAGGGTTTAATAATTGTTATTAGGTTTAAAGTATTTAACTTGTTGACTTAAGATGTTTAAGTAAACAATTGTTGGGCTACCAAAATAATTGGCTTTTAATATTTTCTTGAGTTATTACTATTTAAAGAAAATGGTAAATGGTAATTTGCAAATTAGGGTTTATGAATTACCACTAATAATTAAGTTAATGCAAATATGATAAATAAAATTAATCTTAACATTTTACTTAGGTACTGAATAGTTAAAATTTAATTTTGAAATTTCACTAATTATTGAATTCAAATTGCATTTTAAATAAATGAAATGGCATAATTAATAAGGTTAAAAATAAGTGAATTTTCATTTTGACACACATTTTTATTTTATATTTTATTTGAGTAGAGTTTATTTTTATGAGCATTTTGATATATTATTTATCTTTTTCTGAGTTGAAATGAATTTTGTATGATTTTACAAAGTTTCAGCATTTTTCTGGAATTTGAAATTTGAACGAAATACTAAACATACCCGTTCATTTCTACCCCTAGACACAGACATGTGTGCCTGTTGACTGAGTCAATTGCCACGCGGGCAACGACCAGTCAACAGAGCTGAGGTGGCGGTGACACGTTGCTCTCGCCGGAGAGAACGCCGGTGAAGCTCCGGCGAGCGGCGGAACGGCTGCTAGAGACCTCCAGTGACATCCTAACTAGGTGCGTTCGAACCAGTACTCGATGCTGAGCAAACGAGCATGAACGCCACCACCCAATGGTCACCGGAGCATCACCGGTGAACACGTCTGCGGCGGAGGGCTCCGGCCAAATAACTATTGCGAGCTAGAGACGGTTCTAGGAAGCGAGAGTATGCTCTAAAGGCGCGCAAACTCACCCTGAATCTGATGGCGTGGTCGACGGTGACGTTGGATGACGGAAACGGCGAGAACTTCGCCATTCCCGGCGATCTGTTGCAAAGGGAATCGAGGAAATTAGCTGGCTTGAGGAAGATCCAGCACGATTCCCTCCTCCCAGATTCTCTACGGTGTCCGGCGCTCCTCCCAGACCTCACGGCAAGCTCCGGGGTGCTCTCAATCGACGGCGCCATGGAGATCACCGGCGAACAGTGAAGAAGAAATTGAAATGTAGAGAGGATCTGAGAGGAATTGGAGAGGTGGATGAGATCAAGAGGTGCTCGGCGGTGCTTGCCCCCCTATTTATAGACTGAGGGAAGCTCTGGAGTCTCGACACGACGACGATGATGGCCGAGAGGTGGCGGCGTCTGGAGAGTTTGTCTGGGCGCCGATCTTTTACTTCCGGATAGGCTCGGACGCGAGAATCATAGGGAGAAGTTCTGGAAGCTTCTAAGCGTCCGGGACGTCCTTATCGTCGACGAGGATGGCGTCTACTGGCGCTGCCGCGGTGTCGAGCTCGGAGAGGTAGACGAAGACGATGGCCTCCTCTCGCACGATTCTTGAAGCACGAGTATGTGGGTTGTTTTCGCTGGTGGGCTGGGCTAGTACTGGGCTGTCGAGGTGGTGCTGGTCCTGGGCTGCTGCGGCCTACCAGGTAAGGCTCTCCCTTTTCTCATTTTCTCATTTTCTATTTTCTGTTTTTATTTTCTGTTTTGAATTTGTTATTTGAATTCAAATTTGAATTCTGTTTTGTTTTGCAGGTTCTACAACATTTGAGTATCAATATAACTTGATAACAATGCTCACTGTATAATCTTGTTGTCTAAACAAATATTTAGTTTAGGTTTAATTAATATCTTGTGAAGCTTAAGTAAAATAGAAATGGTTTAGTTATTTATTTCAATTCCCTTTTTAATTTAGGAACCAGATCTATTTAAATGGTTTGAAATTTATAACATGTGCATAGTGAAACTATTATTAGGTTTAACACTATGTATTGTTTACATGTAATATAATTATGGTTGAAGTTTTAATTTCAATGGTAAAGAGAATGAGATGAATTCATCATTTTATGTGAAGGATTATTTCTTAGAGTTTAAGAAAATGGTTGAACAAACTCTATAATTACCAATCTTGCTTAGCAACTTCTAGCTTAAATTATCTGAGATAGATCCAATGCTCATCATGGTTAACTCAACTACTTATCTGAATACTATTTTATTTGGTTCACTCAACAAGGTATTTGGATAGCAAAGTAAAATAGGGTATTGGTTTCATCCTACTCACCAAAAGCATTTAGTTCTAAATATAGATGGCTTGGTTTATATTTGTGATCCATGATACACAAGTGGGGACATAATATTTTATGTGGTGTGAATTCTACTTGAAAGGTTTAGGGTTTTGCATAAGCTTCACTAAATTGAAGTATAAATAGGCATGAGGTATGGCAGGGTCCTAATTATAATCCAAGTTAATCCATGGGTTGGAATTCACATGTAGTTTAGGGTTTAAGTAGTGATCACCAATGTGATACACAACTAGGATTAGAATATGAGCATAAGCTTTGGTTATGTTTCACTAATGGAACATGGCTCTCATCTACAAGATTAAAGGTTGGTTTAAACAAGTAAGATGTAATACTACTCTAAAATTCTCTAGGATAGACATGGCTATGGTTAGCATCTATAATCTCTCTCACTTCTAAATGTCTTGTAATAGCCTAAGGTCCTACTCAAGATATGATGATATGATCCTCTAAATATATGGTTTGCCTAGGAATTCTACCTTGCAATATTCTGTAGCTTGTTCTTCAGGAAATCTGATAAACCTTCTTCTTGTGGTATGCCTCCACCTCCTAGCTTCTTCATCTTGATCCTAGCTAATTGATATGGAAGGTCTCAAGTGTTTGGTTTCCTTGCATCATGCTACAAGGTGATCATATGGATGAAGGGTGTGGCTCTATTTATAGGCTTGGGCAAGCTCTAGTATCATGACACATAGGTGGTGACTCTTGTGTTGGTTTGATGAGTAAGGTGCTTGGGTGTCATGCCCTCATCCATAGCAATCCTTTGAGCATGAGGTGGCATAGCTTGGAAAGCAAGTCATGTAGATATTTTCATCCTATGTGGCAAGATCATTATCCTCTCATATGATTTATTTTTGGATAGCCAAGTGGCATTTGTTACTAAATATCTTGTGGATGGTTTTATTATTGTGGATGAGTCACTATATCATATTGGATTGGATTTATATTATAATATTGATCAAAAGATCAAGGTTGAAGGTTATTCCTCAAATTTAGATAGTTGGTGTTTGATTTCACCAAGGCATGATCATATGAGTTTCAAAATACTCATAGTTAGTTTTATTCAAATAGTTTGAACTATAATTCGTAATGTAAATGGATTTAGTTTTATGATATTCCATATATTTAATAAGTTATGATTTAAATGAGAATGTGTGGTTTTTATGCACTTTAAACCCTGTGGTTTACCTTATTTAGAAGTGAATTAAATTACACACAAAGGTAGTTGCTAACTTTTAAGTGTTAATAAGTTAGGGTTTGATTCTTAAAGAATGTGTTGTTGTAAAACTACTTCTATTTGATCTAGCCCATAGATCAAATCATCTCTACCCAAAACAGGGTTTTAGCAAAGATCACAGTGAAGTTTATAGCGCTTGACTTGATGATCTACTTCAATTCCAGCAAGTCAAGTGAAACTTCAGTTACTGTGGTAAGTTTTATTTGAAAGCGCGAAAATCCCCCGGATTTTCTATGCATGAATGCAATGCACACTTTGGTGTTCTCTCATTTTATTGCCTCTAAACCTGGGATATTACACCTAGTGGGGCTTATTTTTCCACGAAGCTTCCAGAAGACCGAAAGGGAAACGAAGTGGGGCGACGAGGCGGCCACACAACAGGGCGGCGCGGCTGGGGCTTGGGCCGCGCGGCCCTAGCGTGTGGGCCCCTCGTGGCGCCCCCTGACCTACCTCTTCGCCTACTTAAAGTCTTCGTCGCGAAACCCCCAGTACCGAGAGCCACGATATGGAAAACCTTCCAGAGACGCCGCCGCCGCCAATCCCATCTCGGGGGATTCAGGAGATCGCCTCCGGCACCCTGCCGGAGAGGTGAATCATCTCCCGGAGGGCTCTTGATCGCCATGATCGCCTCCGGATCGATGTGTGAGTAGTTCACCCCTGGACTATGGGTCCATAGCAGTAGCTAGATGGTCGTCTTCTCCTCATTGTGCTATCATGTTAGATCTTGTGAGCTGCCTATCATGATCAAGATCATCTATTTGTAATGCTACATGTTGTGTTTGTTGGGATCCGATGAATATTGAATACTGTGTCAAGTTGATTATCAATCTATCATATATGTTGTTTATGTTCTTGCATGCTCTCCGTTGCTAGTAGAGGCTCTGGCCAAGTTGATACTTGTAACTCCAAGAGGGAGTATTTATGCTCGATAGTGGGTTCATGCCTCCATTGAATGCAGGACAAGGATGACAAAGTTCTAAGGTTGTGGATGTGCTGTTGCCACTAGGGATAAAACATCGATGCTTTGTCTAAGGATATTTGTGTTGATTACATTACGCACCATACTTAATGCAATTGTCTGTTGCTTGCAACTTAATACCGGAAGGGGTTCGGATGATAACCTGAAAGTGGACTATTTAGGCATAGATGCATGCTGGATAGCGGTCTATGTACTTTGTCGTAATGCCCTGATTCAATCTCATAGTACTCATCATGATATTATACACTATATAAAGGCTGAACTATTTAGGACGCTCTAATTGATTCGGGCACTGTTGACGTGCAAATTATCCACTCCTTCGTCAAATCGTTGCCTGATACGCAGTTTTTCTTTTTTTACTCTCTACCGCTCGCTACGTTAGTTGTTATTCGTTTCTTTTTTTTAGAGCAAACGGGCAACCGGCTACCGGTGGTTGCCTTTTCTCCTTCCTATTCATGTGGATCTCTCCTGATTCTTCGGTCAAGCCACTAGCTGGCTGGTCAAAGCGGTGCCCACGATTATGGGGTAGTTTTGCCCCATCTCCCTCTCTCTCTTTCTTCCTATTGCCGCACCTGCATCTTTTCCTAGGGCCAGATCCCTCCTCTTCCTCTCTGGCCGCCATGCCATCTACCGAGGCGGCTGACGCCATGGAAGAGGAGCTCGGGGCTCTCCTTTTCTTTCCGAAGCAGATATCGGCGCGATGAGGGCCTCGGCGCTCTCCTCTTCGTCTGTTTCCCGGCGGATTGAAGCGGAGGAGTGGATGTATCGATGTGCCTCATCTGCATCATCGATGTGCCTCATTGTCATGGTCTCCACCTCCTCCCGGTGTACGTGCGCGCGTCAACCTTCGACGAGGTCCTGCTCGCCGTGTCGGATCTCCGCGTGAGAAGCTGTCGGTGAGCTCGCACTCGTGGAGGTCGCCATCTGGAGATGTAGCGTCAACTCGACCACTTGGAACGCCTTCGTCTTCGGGAACAGTCTCATAGATGGAGATAGTGGCAGGCCATCTAAGGAGTTCCTGCCTCATCTTCTCCATCGTCAATGATTCAGCAAGCTTCTTCTTTTTGCTGTCTCTCCTCTCCCCTTTACACAGATAAGAAAAAAGAAGCACCAGCGGCCAGGGAAAACAGATGATGTGGAGCTTTGTGGAGTTCCTCGTCCAATGGAGGTAGAGGAGCTTCCGCAGCCGTCTCTGCCGGATCCTGCCCCTGTCGCCTGTGTACGGCATCACTCTACAGTACTTTTTGGTTTTCTTTTGGCTGCATTTCACCCCCTTTTGATCTGACATTTTTACCTATACCTTGCTCTGCCGCATAGATCCTGCTCCATTCTCTCGATGGAGCTTTACAGGTGACCAGCTATGGAAGATTCCCTTGGTGCTCTACCTTTTGTGCATCACGTTGGCTGTACCTCTTCTAATATATCTTACCTGCTCTCGCTGTTCAGCGACCAATGCACAGGTTTAGCCACAGTGTAGGCAAATCCCTGAAAGTAGTCAGATGTGTCAACACCATAATTTTCAATTCTCTGTCAATTTTGAAATAAAAATAGAAGAAGCCTCAATTCGTCAATTCTTGGCGCTCCTGCTTTGTATTTGATCTTTCATAAATATTGCACACCTATATTTTCGTGACAATTAGTTTATACTACCATTTCGTTTCATTCATACTCATACAGCCAGCTATATGAGTTATCTTCCTAGACCCTCCATGTTCCAGTACTGACACACATACAGTCACTGATAGTGTTCAAGCTATGATTTTTCATTTTGGATGAAAACTAAAGAGATCAGATAGGTACATAAATTGCTATTCACCTTTGCATCTTCTTGAAAAGAAGGTTAGCATACCCCTTTTTTTATCTCCTTCTTGAAGAATACTTCGAGAATTCTCCTTTTCATCTATGTGGTTTGATGTTCAGGTTTGATGTTATTTACACAAATGAGAATTCTCCTTCTGCATCTTATGTAGATCACTGAGAAAAAAGGAAAGTGTGTAAGAATATTTCATTATTTTTCCCTTCTGTTCATACTCTTTGATCTGTAGCTAAATTCTATTTTCAGCCTTTGTTACAGTTAACCAATCCATTCCGCTTTTTCCAGCACGATACTCCGGTGTAAACTCCATCTTATAATTATCTAATATATGTACATAGATTCTCTTATTAAGCCTAATAATGCATAAACTATTTCAGCCATGCTCGCTTTCAAGACTCCTTCGCTATTCTGCTGATACATCATCATCCCTATCCAATAGATGACAGCCACTTGACAGAGGTATAATGTACTTCTTGGTGAATTGTGAAAGTAGCCAGTACAAAGGTATATCTGCCTCTCTCCTACCACCAAGTATTTTCAGTTTCATGAATAAAAATCATCCGTGTGAAATCAAATGGGAAGGATCAAGGTGCTCAAGAAATGAACCGATCAACACTATGTTGAATGTGTTGGTCGGATTACCTTCTACACTCACTTCTGCAGAATATAGATTTTCAGGGAGAACCCTACAGACTAAATAGTACACTCACTCAGTTGAGCACTAAGAACAACTCTGTTTGACCTGGATGTTCATTTGGAGTATAAACCGTTTGTACCTTTTGGGTCTGTTGTGATCCCAGGACATGTGATTCTTTCTACCACAATACAGTCATGTAGCCTCTTCGGACTATATTGATAGAAGAAATATTTCAATAATGTTTCATTGGTTTTGGATGTAACACATATCTGAACTACCTTTCTCCCTCTATATAAGTACTGATTGTTTCTCTCATTTCATTTGGTGTTTCATATTTCCTTTTTCTTACTGTACACTATCTTAAATTGCAATAGGCTGGCCAGCGGTGAAATGCACAATTGATCATCAAGCTGAACCAAACAAGATGCATCTAACAAGCCACTCATGCAACCTACAGGTTCCAAGGAAGAGTCAGAACCTTCCAGCTTTCCATTAATAAGTACCTGCTGCAGCTCGCTGTCCCTCTAGAGTAGGCACTATCCCTTGCCATTTTACCACCCCTACAGAACACCAAGACGGTCACAACTACATCTACCACCACTCACCGCCAATGTGAAGAGCCCAACTAGCCACCACATCATATCACCGAAGAAAGCAACAGGCTGCCAGGGGAGCGTGCCGAGGTAGAAGAAGAGACACACAACACCAACACCTTCTTCGACGATGACCAGAACCCGATCCCTTCCAACAACGGTGCAAAGCTCTGGCTTGGATTCTTCTCTTCTGATGATGATAACGATAATGCCAATCATTGATGCAACAGGTACCACAAATCAAGAAAAACTCTCATCTTATCACTGTGCTTTATCTACTTTCTGTTGTATCCCATTTATATCAGAGCATTACACGAGCTATGTAAGACAAACCGGCAAATTATGTAATCACAACTACATGTATTCTCTCTATTTATGGATACATATATTCTTAAATTTCTATATGATAGTATGATACTGTCACATTTGCAAGCATCCATGGCCGTGGCGTGTCCATAAAGACTTGAAATATTTTTTCCTTTTTTGCATTGCTTACTCTAAATCTACTGAGTAACTGTTCTTCTATCAGATATGTTTGGATTTTCTATTCAGCTGCTTGATAAACTAGCCCTCTATACAAATTGTGACACTTAATCTTTCATTTTTCATCATTTACTCAACATCAAACAAAGCAACTGCCATGTCAATGTCCAGCTATTACTATTCAAACAACAATTTTAGATATACTCAATCACTCGGTTGTGGCATCCGACACTCAATCAGTGGATATGCCTACATTCATGAAACCAGATTAAACTAGGGAAGATGCACAGTAGGCATGTCCTAAGGTCGATCTGCATCATTCATCAAAGACGGATGTACTTTGGAGCAGCATAGATAGTAGATTGTTACCAATCCAGGCCATTGCGCCATGGAGAACCCATGCGTCCCTTTCAGACCATATGAATCGCAAATATGTGTCGTGACACGCTGATGCTATTCTGAATGGACCACTTGCCATCGAAATGTCGCTATAGTAGGCCATTATCTTTTACTTAGCTTATGAAGTTCTATTGCTATGCATGCTACACACCAATATAAATTGCATGATCGGAGCCATGTTAAAGGGCTTAACTTGATGCTTTTGCGATACCTAAGCTGTGATGGCCTGATGGGCTAAATATAGATAAGGAAATCATGCAGGCAGCGCTTTGTTTCCTCTACTTCCTTATCCGATGTGTTATTGTAAGTTGCGTTTTATCAATCTGTTGCATATGTGGTTTTTTTTTTGGGTTCAATCTCTTCAGTGTTCGTAGTTACGAAACAGAGCATTATTGAGTGATTCCACTGGAATGAACAAAGTGAAAGCATGCTCCAAAGTGACTGAAATGGATAATTCTGTTCATCTAGCCTTTTCTCTTCAGTTTCTTTATTATGATAATTCTGATTCAGATCTTGAAAGTAACTGAAATGGATAGAAAATAGAGCTGACAATACCACAGAAAGAGCTAACATACCAATCACCGCCTGCAGTTTCCCACTCCTGGTTCCCCGTCTCATCTCCTCACTCACGCAGCAATTCTTGGCGCCACCTCTTTCTCAGATGCGCCGGTTGCAGCAGCGGTGGACCCTCGGAGCGGCTCCAGCACCATCTTTCGCCCCATGTCGGGAATGGCAGCTCCCCAGGCGGAGGGCCAACTCGGCGCCTGCAAGGTGGAGCCCGAGTTGACCACGGCAAGTTCGGGTCGGCCGTGATGCCAACAGCCAACGGCGACGCCGGCGTTGAAGAAGAGGCGAGTGGGAGCCATGTTGTCCAACAATCTTGTGGCCGACCGCCCTAACCACGGGCGGCCCCGCCCTCCTGATGCCCCGATTAATCCTTCTCTGGCACGCACGATCTGCAATCGCTCAGGGCAGGTTTGCGCACGATATTCATTATTCAATGTCGCAGCAGCTTACCAATGATTTTGTGTACAAACAAAACTCGGAGTACATAGCTCTCATCTGCAATGCAAATCGCTCCTCTACAGCTAATTAGAGTAGTATATGTATTGTAAAGGCACCGTCTGGCTCACGCCAATAGAAACAAAAATCGCCGTCTAAAGTAGTTCAGTACAACCAGTAGTAAAACAATGCACCGGCCCCATCTGTCTCCAGCATTTAATAATCCAGCATTTAATAATCCAGCATTTAATAATCGAATGTACTTCCGCTGAATACGTACGCTATTGCAATGACTTCCTAGCTGCTGGCTTAGCAGAGCTTGAATCGGTCGAAGTCCTGACAGGAAAAAAATAGTTGCTACACACATCACAGAGGCATTAATTTTCAACTAAACACACTTCAAACTACGGACAGATATTTGGTGCACATGAGGATCCTTTTT
This sequence comes from Lolium perenne, assembly GCF_019359855.2. Lineage (NCBI taxonomy): Eukaryota > Viridiplantae > Streptophyta > Magnoliopsida > Poales > Poaceae > Lolium > Lolium perenne. The sequence continues at coordinate 100,502,013 of NC_067245.2, forward strand.
AGAAAAGTAATTAAAAATTATATTTTTAAGTTTTAGAAAAATCTGAAAATAAATTATGATGTAGTCAGTATTGTATCCCACAAACGTGTAAATTTTCAACTGTAAATAATTTGTATTTTGGGCTGCACAAAAATAACAAATATATGGATATGAGTATAGTGATTCAAATCTCGGGAAAAATCAGAATTTGTTATTTTTGTGTAGCTTAGAAAACAAAATATTTGTAATTGATATTTTATACGTTAGTGCAATACATCATTGGCTACTTTTAGAATTATGCTACATAATTTTTTGAAATATATAAATATAATTTTCGAATTTTTTAATACACTGAGATCACTGGTGCACATGATCCAAAAGAACTTTTCGTCAAACTACATGTAACATAAATCATTCGAGCAAAAAGGATAGCACCACGGGCGCGGCGTGTCGCCGCGCCAATGCTTCCTAGTATGTATGTACATTGTTATGCCTTCTTTATTTGTCAATTGCCCAACTGTAATTTGTTCACCCAACATGCTATTTATCTTATGGGAGAGACACCGCTAGTGAACTGTGGACCCCGGTCCATTCTTTACATCTGAAATACAATCTACTGCAATTGTTCTTTACTGTTCTTCGCAAACAAACATCATTTTCCACACTATACAATTAATTCTTTGTTACAGCAAGCCGGTGAGATTGACAACTTCACTGTTACGTTGGGGCAAAGTACTTTGATTGTGTTGTGCAGGTTCCACGTTGGCGCCGGAATCCCTGGTGTTGCGCCGCACTACACTTCGCCGCCATCAACCTTCAACGTGCTTCTTGGCTCCTCCTGGTTCGATAAACCTTGGTTTCTTTCTGAGGGAAAACTTGCTAATGTACGCATCACACCTTCCTCTTGGGGTTCCCAACGGACGTGTGTTAATTGCACGCATCATTGAGCCTCCAAGAGCAGAGGTTTGTAGAACAACAACAAGTTTCCCTTAAGTGAATCACCCAAGGTTTATCGAACTCAGGGAGGTAGAGGTCAAAGATATTCCTCTCAAGCAACCCTGCAATTAAGATGCAACAAGTCTCTTGTGTCCCTAACACACCTAATACACTTGTCAAATGTATAGGTGCACTAGTTCGGCGGAGAGATAGTAAAACACATGTGGTATAGATGAATATGAGCGGTAATATAAATATGCAGTAAAACGGGCAGCAAGTAAACATGCAGTAGCACAGTAAATAAACGGTGCTTTCAGTATTCGGAAACAAGGCCTAGGGCTCCTACTTTCACTAGTGGCAACTCTCAACATTGCAATCATAATTGAATATAGATATAAGAACTTCATTATGCTACTCTGAAACACTCTCTTGTTGGATAAAGAACACAAATTCATCATGCAGCGCTATAAAAGCACTCCTTAAAGTCTCATCCAAAGTACTAGTAGGAACTAACACACCACGATTCGTAAGGGATTCACACACGTTGCACACATTGTACCATTACACCGAGGTCACAGCAACTCCGAAGTACACATAATAAAACACTTGAGTAGCATATGACATCTAGATTACAAAGCCTATGATCACATAAAGATCACATCAAAAGAGAGAGAGATTGAACCACATAGCTACGGTAGAACCCTCAGCCCCGAGGGAGAACTACTCCCTCCTCATCATGGGAGTCAACAACGGCGATGAAGATGGCGGTGAAGTCGATGGCTATGGCTCCCGGGTTCAATTCCCCGCTCTGACAGGGTGCCGGAACAGAGTTCTGTCCCCCAAAACTTGGTTTCATCGGTGGCGGCGGCTATGGGATTTTTCGTGGACGGAGACTGAAGTTCCCGTAACTTTTAGGTCAAGAGACACCTTATAGGCGAAGAGGCGGCGCGAGGGGGTGCACGAGGCGGTGATACCATTCCCAGGCGCGGCCAGGCCAGACTCGCGCCTGGGCCTGGTATTGCCAGCCCGTGGCTCTTCTTCGTCTCCCCTTCTGGCTCCCGGAGTCTTCTGGTGTAATAAAATTTTGGTGAATTTTCCAGATTTTTCCGAGCACTTTTATTTTTCGACATTTCTGCAATAAATAGACATAATAAACATAAACTTTCACTGTGGCACTAGTTAATAGGTTAGTCCAAATAATGATATAATATATTCCAAAGTGCCTATAAAACATGTTGGAATTGGTGCAAAACAAGCATGGAGCATCAAAAATTATAGATACGTTTGGGACGTATCACGGTGAAATACCACATATAGGTAGATATGGTGGACACTTTTGGCATATTTTGGTTTTTGGTGGTTGGATGCACAAGAAGCATTTCCTCTTAGTACAAGTGGAGACTAGAAAAAGACTAGGATGCGACCGACTAAGAGAGCATAATGGCCATAATCATGCATAGCGACAAAATATTTAGTAACCAAAGCATAAAGTGATACACAAGTTGCAAAGTAAATGATCATGAAGGCAAAGATTGACTGGGATGTAGTCATAACATGTTGCAAAACATGTGCCAAGTCGACCCAAATAAAACATTCGCACGAGAATATATACCACAATATTATGCTTTGCTATTTGTATGCTAAAACAATGCATGAAACCTTAAGTGGCACACTAAACACTCTCAGTATTTGAGACTAATCATAATGACACATAATTAACAAGTTCATCATGAGAAGAAAATCTAGCATGATATGCAAAAATCTATGCCACGGTCTAAAAATAATGCTTCTATTTGCATCACATACGCATAAAAACTTTTTATGCTTCCATCGCCAACCAAATAACTCTCATATATGAAAAATAAGTAAATTTCCAGAGAGCTATTCATAAGAAAATTAACAAGCTCTGAATAAAAATATTGATGAAAACACAGAGCTAAACGTAGTAGACAAAAACTAGAACACTAGAAAGCATCGGAAGTGAAAACTAAAGCGTTCTATATAGGAATTTAGGAGCGTGTCTCTCTCCAAAACAAACATGATGGGTCCAACTTTATTGAAAACAAACAAACAACATTAAACACACAGCAAAAATAAAGATGCTCCAAGAAAAACACATAATGCATGAAGGAATGAAAATATAGCGCACTGAAAAATGACCTGGTGCTTTTTGTTGATGAAGAGGGGATGCCTCGGGCATCCCCAAGCTTTGACGCTTGTACTTCTTGGATATTTCTTGGGGTGGTCCAGGGGACATCCCAAAGCTTGAGCTCTTTGCCCATACTTCATCTTGTTGCATCATTCTTCTCTCCCTACACTTGAAAACTTCCTTCACACGAAACTCATCACAATTCTTTATTAGCGACGTTAGTGCAATCAAAATAATAAACCAACATGGTTCAGTATGACATATGCCAAAATACATTCAGAATAGCATGCTACTGTAACTTTAATCTTAAGTAAGCTCTCTGATCAAAAGAACTAAAAAAGAAACAAAACATAGAAGCATAATGCATAACATGGCAGAATCTGTCAAAACAGAACAGCAGGCAAAGATCGATTTTTTTATTTTTTACGTCGCCCAGATGGAAAAATGATGAACTAACGGAAGATAGATAAATACCCAGGGAAATGGCTCGTAAATTTTCAGATTAAGGTGACATTCCGGTGATTTTTGAGAATTTTTATCGTGATAGTCCAGAAACAGAAATAACAATTTCCCCGAATACTACTTTTATTAAGTTGGAGGCAATTATTGGCACAAAAACATGATAAGGAGAGGTTATTACAGTAGCAATAACTTCCAGGACTCAACAAAGCAAAAATAACAAAAATAAAATATGGGTTGTCTCCCATAAGCGATTTTCTTTAACGCCTTTGAGCTAGGCGCAAAAAGTATGCATATATCAAGTATTATCAAGTGGAGGCGCATTAACTCCATAAGTAGCATCAAGCACTTTAGACACCTCTGAAGATTCAACATGCAATTTACTCTTAGTTGTACTAAAGGTTTTGTCAAGTTTAAACATATCACAAGTTCTTGGTTTGGGTATCGTAGGAACATACAATTTTTTTTGTTCTTTCCCGACAAAAGCTTTCTCCTTTTTGGAACCAAGAGAGGAAAAAGTTGAACTCAAAGTTTCTATAGCTTCTTCAAGTTTCCCAATTCTAATGGTTCTATCATCATTTGCAATGCTACCCTCAAAAACAGCAATTTTTTTATTGATTCCTCCTATCAACTCATTAGTATGGATAGCATCAAAAAGTAAATTGGGCAAACATTTCTATAAAGAGTCTAATTTTTTACCACCTCCCTCTTCTAAGGTGATCTCAGTTTTCACAATATTAATGGGGGGGGGGGGGTCTTCCTACTAAACTTTCAATTAAAACATAGGCTTCTGAAGCGGGAGCACCTAGAAAATTACCACCAATAAGAATATGTAGGACATGTCTATTCCAAGTAGAAATACCAACATAGAAATTCCTAAGAGGAATCATAGTAGAATATTTCTTAGTACATCTATGATGAGCATTACATATTCTATACCAAGCATCTTTCAAACTTTCACTTCCTTGTTGCTTAAAAGTACGAACCTTAACTTCAGGGATATTCATTTTGCAAAGTAAAGTAAAAGCACAAATAAAAGCTATACTATTTTTTGTTTGTTTTTGATATATAATGCAAGCAAGACAATAAAAGCTACACTATTTTTTTTGGATTTTGATAAAAAAATGCAAACAAGAAATAAAATATGCAAAACAATAAAAAGCAAAAAAATTGAGAGTGAGAGACTCCCCTCGCAGAAGAGGTGCTTTCTCCCCAGCAACAGCGCCAGAAAAAGTCTTGCTGATTGCGCTTGGCTCTAAGTTGACGAGGGAGAAATATGCGGTGTTGGGAAACCCCAAGAGGAAGGTGTGATGAGCAAGCGGCAAGTTTTCCCCTTAGTATTTAACCAAGGTTATCGAACCAGTAGGAGAAAGGCGGTCTCTACCGAGGTTTTGCTAACCAATTTGTGATGGGTCACGCCTCCACCGATGTCGGCTGCAACGTGGATACCTGCACACAAACAACCAAGTACTTTGTCCCCAACTTTCAGCGAGTTTGGCAGGCTCACTAGTTTTGCTGGAAAAAAATGATTAAACGAACCGTGTGGAAGAAGAATTGTTTGCAAAGAAGAAAACGGGAAATTGTTGTGGATGATTGCAATTAAAAGAAGAAGGATCGGGGTCCACAATTTCACTAGAGGCGCCTCCCCAATAAATATGTGTTGGGTAAACAAATTACAGATGGGCAATTGACAAACAAAGATTTTCCGCTTAAAGTTGTGGTAGAATATATATTATGCGATCATGTGGGCATTACAACAAAATACATATACCGTTAATCCAACTGCATCTATGACTAATAATCCATCTTCGGGATTGCATCCGCGACACCCTCCAATATTATTTTGCGAACAATAGATAACTGCATTAAGAATTGTGTGTAATGTAAGCAATGAAACTACCCTTGAATAGAACACCGTTGTTTTCTCCCTAATGGCAACAACACATCTAGAACCGTAGAGATTATTGTCGCTTCCCATGGTTAAATAGAGGCATGAACCCACTATCGAGCATAAATACTCCCTCTTGGAGTCGCTAGCATCTACTTGGCCAAAGCATCTACTAGAAACGGAGAGCATGCAAGAATCATAATAACATAATGCATAATCTCAACCAAGCAATCTCTCTATACATCGGATCCACATCAAACCAACGAGTAGAAATTACAATCGATGATCTTGATCATGTTAGGCAGCTCACAAAATCTAAACATGAAACACTATGAGGAGAGGACAGCCATCTAGCTACTGCTATGGACCCATGGTCCTGTGGATTACTACTCATGCATCACCTTGGATGAAGACATGGCGATGTAGAGGCCTCGGCGGTGATTTCCCTCTCCGGCAGGGTGCCGATGACAAGGGATCACCTCGGCAATGCTTACGTATTGTAGACTTGGGTTTCGGGAGAGAGCGACGATGGAGATTCCGGGAGTGAGATTAGGCACACGACGTACCCAGCTTCGGGTCCCCTCGGTGGAGGATCCCTACGTGCTGCTAGCAATCCAATATATGATCATAGATGTGTTTACAGGGTGCCGCCGTAGGCGGAGCTATGTTGTCTATCTGTTGTCCCCTCTATTTCGGGTGCCCTGGCTAGCTTTATATATGCAACCAATCTAGGGTTTTACAAGAGTCCTAGTCGACTACTTCTTCGGGTTGCCTTATTGGGCCTTCTCCATATTTGGTCTTCTCCATATTGGGCCGAGCCAGGTATACTAATAATGGGTACCCGAAGGGTATGCCCATGTCAGTAGCCCCCGAGTTTATAGGGAAGTCGAAGACTTGCGTAGAAACTCCAAGCATAACCATCTCCGAAGTCGAAGAAATACAAGGCGAGGTCCATGTCATAGATCATTGATGACCCACAAGTATAGGGGGTGTCTCGTAGTACTTTCGATAAATAAGAGTGTCGAACCCAACGAGGAGCAGAAGGTGTGGATAATCAGTTTCGATGAAGGATTCACTGTAAATGCTCACAGACAAGTATTCAGAGGGTTTTGATGTAGCAGATAAATAAAATACGAGTAAGTAAAATGCGAGAGGAATAATTGCAGCGAGTGGCCCAATCCTTTTTAGCAAAAAAGGACAAGCCGGTTTGTTTACTTATAATGACCAAACGTTCTTGAGGACACACGGGAATCTAGTCTAGTGCTTTCGCTTCCTACAGCTGATTAATCTTCATTGTTTTGATAAGTGTTGTGTGGGTGAACCTATGCTAATGCACCGCCCTTCCTAGGACTAATACATACTTGTGATTATACCCCTTGCAAGCATCCGCAACTACAAGAAAGTAATTAAGATAAATCTAACCACAGCCTTAAACTCTGAGATCCTGCTGTCCCTCCTGCATCGATATACCAACGGGGGTTTAGGTTTCTGTCACTCCGGCAACCCCGCAATTGGCAAACGAGTACAAGATGCACTCCCCTAGGCCCATAAATGGTGAAGTATCATGTAGTCGACGTTCACATGACACCACTAGAAGAATAACACCACAACTTAAATATCATAACATTGAATATTACTCAACCATAATTCACTACTAACATTTAGACTTCACCCATGTCCTCAAGAACTAAACGAACTACTCACGAGACATCATATGGAACATGATCAGAGGTGATATGATGATGAATAACAATCTAAACATAAACCTTGGTTCAATGGTTTCACTCAATAGCATCAATAACAAGTAGAAATCAACACCGGGAGAGTTTCCCCTATCAAACAATCAAGATCCAACCCGAATTGTTAAAGCGGTGATGAGGTGCAGCGGTGGAGATGGCGGTGATGATGATGGAGATGATGACGATGGTGATGGAGATGATGTCCAGCTCGATGACGGTGACGATGGCGTCGATTTCCCCCTCCGGGAGGGAATTTCCCCGGCGGATTCCTGCCCGCCGGAGAGCTCTTTTCTCTCTGGTGTTCTCCGCCCCGCAGAGGCGGCTGTGACTCTTCGCGACTATCCTCTGGGGCTTAGGTTTTCGGGACGAAGACGTACGCGAAGAAAAGGAGGCGAGAGGGGGCTGTGGGCCCCCTCCGCACAGGGCGGCGCGGCCAGGCCTTGGGCCGCGCCGGCCTATGAGGTGGGCCCACCTCGGGTCCCCTCGGCTCCCCCTTCTGGCTCCCTTCGACTTCTGGAAAATAGGAATTTTCATATAATTTCCGTCAACTGTTGATCTTCCGAAATATTGCATCCTGACGGTGCTTTTTCCAGCAGAATCCTGGCTCCGGTGCGCGATTCTCCAATAATCATGAAACATGCAAAATAGATGAAATAACATAAGTATCATCTCTAAATATGAAATATATCAATGAATAACAGTAAATTATGATATAAAATAGTGATGCAAAATGGACGTATCAACTCCCCCCAAGCTTAGACTTCGCTTGTCCCCAAGCGAAACTGAGCTCAGTAAATAAGACCACATGTTTATGGAGTGAAGAGTCGATAACTAAAATACGGATAAGAAGCATCATATTAATTCACACAAGGCATTCTAGTGAACAACTTCCCAATATGATTCAACTTGAAACAAGTAAAAGGAGATCACAAATAAAGGTGCATAGGAAATCATAATTGGTGATGGAAAACTTCGTTCTTGGTCAGAGAACATTTAACAGATTGTACTTATTTATCGAGCAGCGCTCTTATATTAAGGCTTATGGCAAAATTTGCATACTCAATCATAATAATCTTCTCATAATCATTGATAATCTTCAAAGCTATATTCATCAGATAAAACTTGTACTAAACAAGGAAGAATAAAAGGCATGATTAAATATATCACAATATAGATGGTTGGATCACAACAACTCAAATGCTTGCTTAAGATGGAGGGAAATAGGTTGTACTGACTCAGCATAAAGTAAAAGATAGGTCCTTCGCAGAGGGAAGCAGGGATTAAATCATGTGCTAGAGCTTTTCAAGTTTTGAAATCATATAGAGAGCATAAAAGTAAAGTTTTGAGAGGTGTTTGTTGTTATCAATGACTAGTAGCGGGTACTCTAACCCCCTTGCCAGACAAACTCTCAAAGAGCGGCTCCCATAAAGTTTTTTTTTGGTTGACACTCCTTCCAACCTTTGCTTTCACAAACCATGGCTAACCGAATCCTCGGGTGCCTGCCAGCAATCTCATACCATGAAGGAGTGTCTTTTTATTTTAGTTTTATTTAGATGACACTCCTCCCCTCCTTTGCTTTCTCAAGCCATGGCTAACCGAATCCTCGGGTGCCGTCCAACAATCACAAACCATGGAGGAGTGTCTATTTGTAAAATTACAAAAGTTAATTAACTTGGGACTGGGAACCCCATTGCCAGCTCTTTTTGCAAAGTTATTGGATAAGTGGCTGAAGCCACTAGTCCACTGGTGAAAGTTGCCCAACAAGATTGAAAGATAAACACCACATACTTCCTCATGAGCTATAAAACATTGACACAAATAAAGAGTAATAAGGTTTTGAATTGTTTAAAGGTAGCACATGAAGTATTTACTTGGAGTGGCAGGAAATACCACATAATAGGTAGTTATAGTGGACACACATGGCATGGGTTTTGGTCTAAGAGTTTGGATGCACGAGAGGCATTCCCTCTCAGTACAGGTCTTTGGCTAGCAAGGTTAATTAGCAAGCATAAGAGTTGAGGTAAACAAACAAATATACATGTGATAGAAACAATCATGCATCTTACTTGTAAATACAAACAATTTTAACTTCAGAATACTAAGCTCATAGCTAACAAGAAAGAAAGATAATGAAACAACATATCTACATGTATTTGTTCTCTACTTAAACTCAAAGTGTTGTTGCTATTGACCAATGCTAAGTTTTCCAAAACCAAATAGATTTACTCAATGCTCCCAAAGTGATGCCAATACTAACAACAAGATCAATCACATAATAGAGATTGCAAACTAAAATAAGATGTGCAATATGTAAATGATAAAACTTCTCATTAATATTCCATAACGATAACTCACACCAAGGGATACATAGACAACCAACTAAAGAGAGATACTTCCATAACGCAACACATCTTATATGATAACTTCCCTACTCATGATATGACACTACTTGATAATAAAAAGTAAAAGATAGTGATGATGTGATACCGCGGCACTCCCCCAAGCTTGGAACAAACCAAGGGGATGCCAATACCGATGATGAATTACTCCTTCGGTGATGATGGTGATGGTCCGTTCCTGCGATCCTTAAGGATATCCTTCAGCTTCAGCTTCTCAGTTTGGCAATTCTGCACTAAGACTCGAAGAGATTCATTGTTATCTGAAAGTGGCGGTGGCGGCCTTGTGATAGGAATTGAGTAATACTCCAGCATTCTGCGAAGTCGGTTGTTCTCCTCAAGAAGTATCTCCACTTCCCTTCTCAGCGCACGGTATTGATCACAAAACTCATCGGTAACCCGTAGTGCTTTTTCCACACAAGGGAAAGAGTCGAGGCTAAGAGCAGGCGGTAGAGGTCCCTGCAAGTTATGAGAAAAAGAACGTCCAGTGTTAACCGATCCCACCAATATTGGCTTACTCCCCACAGTTTGCCGCTTCCTTTTTATTGATGACGTCTCCTTCACTTCCTCCTTGAATTCTTCTTTGACACTCTCGTCCACCTCTTTCCACTCGGGATCTTGAATATTTTCCTCCATAGGCTCCTTGTCTTTGTTGTTGGAGACCATGATGCTTATAGATCAAGAACAAATCCTGGCAGAAAACAGCTAGAAACAAAACGCGACGAGAAAACGATATACGGACCTCCAGGGGTCTGGGGGATTATATAGCAGTAATTTTTATGACAGAAGGAAAGTACCAGGTCGAACAAGAGTCGGAGAGGGACAACGGGGCGGTGTCCTCATAGGGCGGCGCGGCCAGGCTGGGGCCCGCGCCGGCCTATGGGGGCACGCCCTCGTGCGTCTCCTCCACTCCGTTTCGATCTCGTAATTTTTCATATTTTCCAAAAACAGCAAAAACATTGTTCGGAAAGTAAATCGCGGACTTTTTTTTACCAGAACTGTTACCTATTCAAAGTCGGATTCTGCAGGACTGTCAACTTGACTTTTGATGAAAGCTTCCGGAGTTACCACTTGGATAATATCAACATCTTCATTATAAGAATCTCCAGAGATATAATGCTTGAGTCTTTGTCCATTCACTACTTGTGTGGCATCACCTTGCAGAGAGCTAATTTTAATTGCCCCTGATCGATAAACCTCATCAATGACATATGGTCCTTCCCACTTTGAGAGCAATTTCCCTGCAAAGAATCTGAGACGAGACCGATACAATAGGACTTTATCTCCAACATTAAATTCTCTTTTGATAATTCTTCTATCATGCCATTTCTTAACTTTCTCCTTAAAGAGTTTAGCATTTTCATATGCTTCACTTCTCCATTCATCTAAAGAACTCAATTGTAGCAATCTGTTCTTACCGGCAAGTTTGAAATCTTTATTAAGTTCTCTTACAGCCCAATAAGCTTTGTGCTCTAATTCTAAAGGTAAATGACAAGCTTTTCCATAAACCATTTTATAAGGTGACATACCCATAGGATTTTTATAAGCAGTTCTATAAGCCCATAATGCGTCCTTCAATTTAATAGCCCAATTCTTTCTAGATTTATTAACAGTCTTTCCCAAAATAGATTTAATCTCTCTATTTGATAATTCTACTTGCCCGCTAGTTTGAGGATGATAAGCGGAAGCAATTCTATGATTAATACCATACTTAGCAAGAGTTTTTCTAAAACCTCCATGAATAAAATGAGAACCTCCATCAGTCATAATATATCTAGGTACTCCAAATCTAGGAAAAATAATATCTAAAAGCATTTTTAAAGAAGTCTCACCATCAGCACTTTTTGTGGGTATAGCTTCTACCCATTTAGTAACATAATCAACAGCGACAAGTATATGAGTGTTACCTTCTGAAGAAGGGAAAGGACCCATGAAGTCAAATCCCCAACAATCGAATGGTTCAATAACAAGAGTATAATTCATAGGCATTTCATTGCGTCTGGAGATATTACCAAACTCTTTGACATTCATCAGAAGATAAAATAAACTTCCTTGCATCTTTGAAGAGAGTTGGCCAATAAAAACCTGATTGTAGAACTTTTTGCGCGGTTCTATCTCCGGCGTGATGTCCTCCATAAGCACTACCATGACATTTACTCAATATCTCTTGTTGTTCATATTCAAGAACACATCTTCGCAGAATACCATCCACTCCTTCTTTATATAAGTGTGGGTCATCCCAAAAATAATGCCTCAAGTCATAAAAGAATTTCCTCCTTTGCTGAGCTGAAAAGGTTGGAGGCAAGTACTTGGATACAATAAAGTTAGCATAATCAGCATACCAAGGACTATCTCGCGAGCTCACCTTTATTGCAGCCAATTGTTCATTTGGAAAACTATCATTAACAGGAACAGGATCATAAGCAATATTTTCGAATCTAGACAAATTATCAGCAACAGGATTATCAGCACCTTTCCTATCTAGAATATGCAGATCAAATTCTTGCAAAAGAGGTACCCATCTAATAAGCCTTGGCTTAGCATCTTTCTTTGTCATAAGGTATCTAATTGCAGCATGATCAGTATGAATTGTAACTTTTGAATCAACAATATAGGATCTAAACTTATCACAAGCAAAGACTACAGCTAATAATTCTTTTTCAGTTGTAGCATAATTTCTTTGAGCAGCATCAAGAGTCTTGCTAGCATAATGAATAACATTCAATTTTTTATCTACTCGCTGTCCAAGAACAGCACCTACAGCAAAATCACTAGCATCACACATAATCTCAAAAGGCAAATTCCAATTAGGAGGTTCAACTACCGAAGCAGTTGTTAAGGCTTTCTTTAGAGTTTCAAAAGCTTCCTTACAATCATCATCAAAAACAAAAGGTACATCTTTTTGAAGAAGATTAGTAAGAGGCTTTGAAATCTTGGAAAAATCTTTAATAAATCTCCTATAAAACCCAGCATGACCAAGAACACTACGAATACCTTTAACATCCCTCGGATAGGGCATCTTCTCAATTGCTTCAACTTTAGCTCTATCAACTTCAATACCTCTCTCAGAAATTTTATGTCCCAATACAATTCCTTCATTAACCATAAAGTGCCATTTCTCCCAATTAAGAACAAGGTTAGTTTCTTCACATCTCTGCAAAACTTTATCGAGGTTTCGCAAGCAATTATCAAAAGAATTCCCATAGACAGAAAAATCATCCATGAATACCTCTACAATACTCTCGCAAAAGCCATGAAAAATAGCAGACATGCATCTTTAAAAAGTAGCAGGAGCATTACATAAACCAAAAGGCATACGCCTATAAGCATAAGTTCCATAGGGACAAGTGAAAGTGGTTTTCTCTTGATCTTTAGTTTTAACAGCAATTTGTGAAAACCCAGAATAACCATCAAGAAAGCAAAAATGAGTATTTTTAGACAACCTTTCTAACATTTGATCAATAAATGGTAAAGGGTAATGATCTTTCTTAGTAACCTTATTAACTTTTCGATAATCAATGCACATTCTATACCCTACAACTACTCTTTGAGGGATGAGCTCATCATTATCATTAGGCACAACAGTCATTCCTCCTTTCTTAGGAACACAATGCACAGGACTAACCCATCTACTATCAGCAATAGGATATATAATACCAGCTTCAAGAAGTTTTAATACCTCATTCCTTACCACATCCTTCATTTTCGGAATTAGACGACGTTGATGTTCAACAACAGGCTTTGCATCATCTTCCATATTGATAGCATGTTGGAAAATAGAGGGAGAAATCCCCTTCAAATCATCAAGAGTATAGCCAATAGCTCCTCGGTGTTTCTTCAATATTTCTAGTATCCTCTCTTCCTCAATTTCTGAAAGCTTAGAGCTAATAATAACAGGGTATATTTTCTTATCATCAATATGAGCATATTTAAGATCATCGGGCAATGGTTTCAAATCAAAAACAGGATCTTCCTTTGGTGGTGGTGTTGTACCTAGATCTTCAACCGGCAAGTCATGTTTAAGAATAGGTTGACGAATAAAAATTTCATCAAGCTCATTTCTTTCTTCCCTAAAGACTTCGCTCTCACTATTCTCCAAATGTTGCTGCAAAGGATTATTAGGAGCAAGAGCAATAGACGCACACTGTTCAACTCTAAAATCATTATTAGGCAAATCAGCTTTATAAGGAGTTTTGGCAAATTTAGAGAAATTAAACTCATAAGATTCACCAGCAAATTTAATAACAATCTTTTCCTTCTTGCAATCTATAACAGCTCCACAAGTATTTAGGAATGGTCTACCAAAAATAATAGGACAATACTTACTAGCAGCAGAACCAAGTACCAGAAAGTCAGCAGGATATTTATTCTTACCACACAGAACTTCCACATCTCGAACAATACCAATAGGAGAGATAGTTTCTCTATTAGCTAGCTGAATAACCACATCAATATCTTCAAGTTCACAAGAACCAATTTCATGCATGATCTCCGTATAAAGTTCATAAGGAACGGCGCTAATACTTGCACCAATGTCACATAAACCATAATAATAATGATCACCAATTCTAACAGATAGCATAGGAACACTAGTTTTTCTAGACTTATTAGGATGCGAAACAATATTAGAAGCATCTTCACAGAAAATAATGTGACCATCTTCCACATTTTCAGTCACAAGATCTTTAACTATTGCAATAGCAGGTTCAACTTTTATTTGCTCTTCAGGTTCTATAGGTTTCTTTGCACTTTTATTAACCGCACTAGATATAACAGAGTACTCCTTCATTTTAGCAGGGAAAGGAGTTTTTTCAATGTAAGCTTCAGGAATAACATGATCAACAGTTTCAACTACAACACATTTGTTTATAGATGAATCAATTTTATCTTTATACGGTTCATGATACTTATCAAAATTCTTCTTAGGCAATTCATAATGAGAGGCAAAAGCTTTATAAAGATTTGCAACGACTTGAGAATCAAGACCATAAGTAGCACTAATGTTACGAAATTTATCAGTATCCATAAAAACTTCAATGCATTTATAATCAAAGTTTATACCTGACTCTCTATCTTTGTCGTTCTCCCATCCTTCAGTATTCTCCTGGATCCGATCAAGAAGGTCCCTTTTAAACTCTTCTTTGTTGCGTGTAAATGATCCAGAACAAGAAGTATCCAGCAGAGTCTTATCTTGAAAAGACAATCTTGCATAGAAATTATCAATAATAATATTACCAGGAAGCTCATGAATGGGGCATTTGAGCATTAAAGATTTCAATCTCCCCCAAGCTTGGGCAATACTTTCTCCATCATGAGGCCAGAAATTATATATGCGGTTCCGATCTTTGTGAATTTCACTTGGATTATAGAATTTGGAATAAAATAAAGGCACAATGTCCTCCCAATTAAGAGAATCCCTATTCTTCAGCAATTTATACCAGTGCGCTGCTTTACCAAACAGCGATATAGAGAATAGTTTCTTTCTAACTTCATCCATAGCAATACCTGCACATTTGAATAACCCGCATAATTCATGTAAAAACAGTAAATGATCACCAGGATGGACAGTTCCATCCCCTTCATAGCGGTTATCCATAACACGTTCAATTATTTTCGTAGGTATTTTATATGGTATTACTTCCTCACCTGGCGCCTCATCCACTACCGTTGTAGTAGTAGTAGATTTCCCAAATAGAAATTCAAGAGAAGATCTCTCCATAATGACTTATAGCAGCAGGCAGAAATAAAATCAGCACAAACAGTAAAGGTTTTCCTTACCAATTCCACTTACCAATAGCGCTTCACTCCCCGGCAACGGCGCCTTTAAAATAGTCTTGATGACCCACAAGTATAGGGGGTGTATCGTAGTACTTTCGATAAATAAGAGTGTCGAACCCAACGAGGAGCAGAAGGTGTTGACAAGCAGTTTCGATGAAGGATTCACTGTAAATGCTCACAGACAAGTATTCAGAGGGTTTTGATGTAGCAGATAAATAAAGTACGAGTAAGTAAAATGCGAGAGAAATAATTGCAGCGAGTGGCCCAATCCTTTTTAGCACAAAGGACAAGCCGGTTTGTTTACTTATAATGACCAAACGTTCTTGAGGACACACGGGAATCTAGTCTAGTGCTTTCGCTTCCTACAGCTGATTAATCTTCATTGTTTTGATAAGTGTTGTGTGGGTGAACCTATGCTAATGCACCGCCCTTCCTAGGACTAATACATACTTGTGATTATACCCCTTGCAAGCATCCGCAACTACAAGAAAGTAATTAAGATAAATCTAACCACAGCCTTAAACTCTGAGATCCTGCTATCCCTCCTGCATCGATATACCAACGGGGGTTTAGGTTTCTGTCACTCCGGCAACCCCGCAATTGATAAGCGAGTACAAGATGCACTCCCCTAGGCCCATAAATGGTGAAGTATCATGTAGTCGACGTTCACATGACACCACTAGAAGAATAACACCACAACTTAAATATCATAACATTGAATATTACTCAACCATAATTCACTACTAACATTTAGACTTCACCCATGTCCTCGAGAACTAAACGAACTACTCATGAGACATCATATGGAACATGATCAGAGGTGATATGATGATGAATAACAATCTGAACATAAACCTTGGTTCAATGGTTTCACTCAATAGCATCAATAACAAGTAGAAATCAACACCGGGAGAGTTTCCCCTATCAAACAATCAAGATCCAACCCGAATTGTTACAGCGGTGACGAGGTGCAGCGGTGGAGATGGTGGTGATGATGATGGAGATGATGACGATGGTGATGGAGATGACGTCCAGCTCGATGACGGTGACGATGGCGTCGATTTCCCCCTCCGGGAGGGAATTTCTCCGGCGGATTCCTGCCCGCCGGAGAGCTCTTTTCTCTCTGGTGTTCTCCGCCCCGCAGAGGCGGCTGTGACTCTTCGCGACTATCCTCTGGGGCTTAGGTTTTCGGGACGAAGACGTACGCGAAGAAAAGGAGGCGACAGGGGGCTGTGGGCCCCCTCCGCACAGGGCGGCGCGGCTAGGCCTTGGGCCGCGCCGGCATATGAGGTGGGCCCACCTCGGGTCCCCTCGGTTCCCCCTTCTGGCTCCCTTCGACTTCTGGAAAATAGGAATTTTCATATAATTTCTGTCAACTGTTGATCTTCTGAAATATTGCATCCTGACGGTGCTTTTTCCAGCAGAATCCTGGCTCCGGTGCGCGATTCTCCAATAATCATGAAACATGCAAAATAGATGAAATAACATAAGTATCATCTCTAAATATGAAATATATCAATGAATAACAGTAAATTATGATATAAATTAGTGATGCAAAATGGACGTATCAATCATGTGTAGCGTAGATGATGTCGACGATTCTTGAAATTATCGGGTGCGCGGCAGCGCTCCCGATGGGAGTAGCCCCCGAGTCTATGGGCAAGTGCTTGCACTTAGGCATAGACTCAAGTTGTACTACTCGATGAAGAACTTAACTATATTTCTGAAAGACTTGATGAAATCCATGTGCTCCCGATGGGAGTAGGCTCCACTCGAGTCGTAGAATTGAGTTGAGTCTACAAACCTGAATTGCCGTAGATGCTGTCGAAGTTATCTTTCTATCGGGTGCGCGACCAGCGCTCCCGATGGGAGTAGCCCCCGAGGCTATAGCCAAGTGTTTGCACTTGGGTGTAGGCTCAACTTGCTTTTAATCGTCACCAACATTTTTCCTCTTTCTTGTATCTTATCTGGAGGGTGAACAATACTCTCGATAAGAGTAGCCCCCGAGCCTATGGGCAGGAGCTTGCACCTAGGCATAGGCTCGAGTTGTACTACTCGATAAAGAACTTGGCGCAGCCCCTCTTTTTATCGACTCCAGGCCATTGCTATTTTTATTTGACATTCATATCTATATTGTACAGGGATAATGGTAATTGGGGCTAGTTCATCTGACGGATCAGGTACTAGTTAACTGCTCTAGTGGCAATCCGCAAAAACCTACTTCAAGATCACGTCCCTGGACATGATCTCGGGATACTGGTGCTAACTCGACAGGTGCCGCTTAAGGTCTTACCATCTGTCGAGCCCCAGTCATGTTTTATCGGGTCCACAGCGCGTCCGCTGGGATATTTCTTCACATCTGTTGATGTGGAAAAAAAGTAGCAGAGCGCAGTCTTTGGCGATGCCACGCCACACAGGACGGACCCGGGGTCTTACCTTCGCAGATTTTGCGGCATTCAGAGATTATTCGCGACTTTGGCGCTCTGAGAATATTTTGTCAAGTGCCTTGTTCGGCTGATGCAATGACCCATTTTGCGGGTTCTTCTATATTTTTCTCGGGCATGATGAGACAACCGACTATATTGGTTCTTCTATATTGTCGGGTACATCACCGATGCTCTTGCTCGGAACAATATGACCGAGTTAATGGACCCCCTTTTTTTTTGGGTTCCTCCTTGATGAAAATTTCGTCGAGTTCCTCCTTCAGGAAAATTTCTTCGGGTCCTCTTTGAAGACAATTCTTCGGGTCCTCCCTGAGGACAATTCTTCGGGTCCTCTTTGAGGACAATTCTTCGGGTCCTCTTTGAGGACAATTCTTCGGGATCTCCTGAAGACAATTCTTCGGGACCTTCTTTGAGGATAATTTTTCGAGACCTCCTTGAAGATAATTCTTCGGGTCCTTTTTTGAGGATAATTCTTCGTGTCCTTTTTTGATTTCGTCGGGTTCCTCCCTGAAGAAGATTTCGTCGGGTGCTCTTTTGATTTCGTCGGGTTCCTCCCTGAAGAAGATTTCGTCGGGTGCTCTTTTGATTTCGTCGGGTTCCCTCTTATATACTTTGAAATTTGCTTTCTCCTACACAAATAAACAAACTTTTTCTATCTTTTCCTTGACTCTCTTTTTCGCATGCGGTGTCAGATGCTCGAATTTGATGATATGTAAAGTGAATATATGCCGCGCAGCCCCCAACTGTCGGGTGCGACGAAAGTAAACGATAATCAACTTTTTGCAAAATAAAAGAACACTTAGCTTTTTGGACACGACGAAGTCGATGCATGATGAAGTCTTCGAGTGTAGATAAGAAATCTAGCCAAAGTAGAAACCACCAAATAACGAAAGTAGATGCCGCCATATTATTGATGAAGAAATAGCCAAGCCCCCGAGCACTGCTGGGGTGATGTCATGATTGTTGCTTAGATGCCGTGCCATAGTTGTTACTCGAGGCGAAGTCATGATCAAGCCCCCGAGTGTTTAGCCATGATGTCGAAAGAAGTTGACGGAATCACGGCGTCATATAAGGTGAAGCCATTTGGGATGAAGTCATTGACAATAATATAATATGAATCCACTGAAAATTTACGCCATTGGAGATGAAATCGTTTGAAGATGAAACCATTGAAGATTACGCCATTAAATATGAAGTACTGAAGATGAATCCAAGATGAAGTATTTGAAATGAATCCATACGGAAGATTACGCCATTAAATACCAAGCATATATTGATGATGAATCCGCCGAAACCATAGAGGATGAATCCATTGAACCGAAGAATCCAGTAATAACCATAGAAGATGAATCCGTTGATATCACAGTGGATAAATCCATTGACCCGAAGAAAATAGTTCCAGTAATAACCATAGAAGATGAATCTGTTGACCCGGAAACACATCGGGTAATATTGTATAAGAGTGAACCAATAATAACCCGAAAAAAAACCAATCGAGTGAATCGAAGAAATAAATCCATTGATCCGAAGAAAATAAATTCACTAAGTCGAAGAAAATAATTCCACTGAGCCGAAGAAAATAATTTCACTGAGCCGTAGAAGGCATATCCAGAGCCGAAGAAAAGAAATTCACCAAATAATCGAGTATATTTGTGGTAACGAAGTAATGGCGCATCCCCAAGTGTCGGGTATATTTGCTGTAATATTGTGATGGCACGTCCCCCGAGTATTCGGGTGTGGCGAAAGTAAATAATAATTAATTCTAGGAAGAATAACACTTAGCTTTTTATCGGGTACGATGAAGTCGTCGCTGAAGCAGGTCGTGCAGCTGGCACAGTTGATGTAGGCGCGCGGCGTCTAGCTGGGAGTAGCCGATATAGTCACGCAGCGCCTAGCCAACATGGTTGATGTAGTCGCGTTGCGCCTGATTATTTTTGCCGGATGTACGCAGTGTTGTAGCGAAGCCGAAGTTTGGACAGTATAATTGGTCTCTCGCCGGGATTACCCGTCATTGTCCGTGTGCACACCGAAATAGCCCGAAGACCCGAAGAATATGCAGTGTCTAGCTGAATGATCAAGATGATTCATTGAAACTTTCCCATATTGATGCTTCCTTCCTCCTGACACAAGCACTGCAATTTCCCACCATATCGCCCGAAACTCTTCTTTTTATGATTCATATGGCTAATCGCGTCATGGCGCCTTCAGGGATCCAATAATGTAGACTACTTTGACGCTGGCTCCTTTGTTCACCCGATCGAGGCACCAAGAAAATATTGATGGTGAGCCCCGTAATGAACTGGTGTGCAACTTGCGGTGATGCTACTGACCCTGCAGCTAACAGATCAATCGGACCGGGCGGTGCACCCGTAGAAAATTGACTTTCTCTCACCGTTGTTTCCTGATCTCACGACTGAACAAAGCATCTTTGACGTGGCACTGGTTTGCTGGATTTGCTCTCAACCTCTCACGGAATTTCCCTGATCTCACGACTGAAACAAGGCGGCTTTGAAGTGGCGCTGTCTTGCTGGTGCGGCCGCGTCCGCGTGTATTTTCCGTTCTTCCGATCTCTTTGATGATACTGCTGACGAACTCGAAATTTTGAGGATTGTTGATGATGAACTTCGATGGATCCCGCCCGGATAACAAAATCCAGTCGTCGCGATTCCCACAGACGGCGCCAATTGACAAGGGATCACCTCGGCAATGCTTACGTATTGTAGACTTGGGTTTCGGGAGAGAGTGACGATGGAGATTCCGGGAGCGAGATTACGCACACGACGTACCCAGCTTCGGGTCCCCTCGGTGGAGGATCCCTACGTGCTGCTAGCAATCCAATATATGATCATAGATGTGTTTACAGGGTGCCGCCGTAGGCGGAGCTATGTTGTCTATCTGTTGTCCCCTCTATTTCGGGTGACCTGGCTAGCTTTATATATGCAACCAATCTAGGGTTTTACAAGAGTCCTAGTCGACTACTTCTTCGGGTTGCCTTATTGGGCCTTCTCCATATTTGGTCTTCTCCATATTGGGCCGAGCCAGGTATACTAATAATGGTAATTGGGGAAAATAATGGTAATTGGACGGACTGCAGAACCCTCCCGAACTAGGGTTTAGGATGACGGCGGAGACGAAACTTTTCGTGGATGGAGGCTTGGGTATCTGGGATTTTCCCGATACGTGGAATAAATAGGCGAAAGGGCGGAGCAAACAAGGCGACGGTGTGGCAATACCAGGGCCAGGCGCGGCCTGCCACATGGCAGGTGTCGTTGCATAGATGACAATATCCGGGAGGAGGTATCGTCACGGATGAGGGAAGTTGTAGGGGCCATGAGGCGGAGGAAACGAGGACGGGGACACGAAACTTTACCCAGCTTCGGATCACGCTGCACGGAGGCAGGGCCTACTGCTGCTTGTCGGGGATTATCTGGGCGAAGTATCGCGAGATTACAAGGTTGTGGCTATTCTGAACCGTGCCTCAAAGGCTCTCAGAATCCGGCTTATAAAGGCGCCCTGACCCGAGATTTCTAAGGAGAGTCCTACCCGTATACAAGTTGCCTAACTATGGAATCTACATTGCCGTGCACGCCAAGGATCCGCCTCCTACTACCTTAATCGTGCTGGATCCGTCCTCCTGCGCAGTCCTCCTTGGATCCGGCTCCTCCTGGTCGTTTGACTAGATCCGGCTCCTTGTTCCTGGGCTGGACTTCTTCCATCTTGATCAACATCAACAGGGCTGCCCGATGGGCTATACGCCTCCACCACCATCTGTGGGCCTCCCGGGCTTGCCCGATAAATGACACTACTATTGGATACCCACAAATCATACCCACTACAGTAGCCCCCAGAGTTCTTTTGTAACATCCCAGTTTTAATAAAACCTAGATTAGGGTTTGATTGTGCATCATTTGCATCATGATATTTTCCTAAGAAAAATGCATTGAAGAGAAATGTTTGAAAACCCTAAGTGTTGTTTGAATCTCCCTCTCTTTTCAAATGTTTCAATATTTCAAACAGATTTCAAAATGCAAAAGAGTTTGGAAGCAAAATAGAAAATAGAGTTTTAGAAAAAGAGAGAAGTCTCTCTCCTCTCTCTCCTGGGCCAGCAGCCCATCTCCTCTCTTCCCTCCTCTCACCGATGCAGCCCAACAAGCTGCCCAGCTCGGCCCAACCAGCCCTTTTGGCCCAGCCATAAAACCAGGGGTTTTCTGAAAGAAGACCATCGTCTTCCTCCTCCCGATGCAGCTCGGTGGCGAGCCAGAGGCCACCCGATCGACGCCGGCCGCCAAGATCCGCGCCGCCGCCCCCGGCGACCTATAAGAGCCCCGTGCCGCCGCCAAGAGCCCTAGGTCGCCACAGTTTTCCTCTCTCTCTCCCGCGCCAGAAAACCCTAACCCTACCCGTCGCAGTTGTCGGCCGCCCCCGCCAAATTCGTCGCCGGCGAGCCCTCTCCGGCCTCGCCGTCACCGCCATCGCCACCAGGGTTAGCCTCACTACCTCCCCATGCCCTCGCCCCGCTCTCTCCTCCTCTGTAGAGCCTCCGCGCCGAGCTCCTGCCCCTGGCCGCCGCGCGAGCTCGCTGCCGGCCATACTCCGGCGGGAAATAGGCCGCCACGCTGCCCCCAACCTGCTCCCCACGACGCTCCGCGTCGGATGCCCCTGCTGCCGTGCCCGTGGGCGCGCCACAGTGCCGCCGCGCTATGGTCACCGGCGGCAGCACACGGTGGTTGACCACCGTGGTTGACCCCGTGGGCCCCGCAGCCTTTTTCTTTTTGTTATTTGTTTTCCAAAATTCATTTCTGTAAATAGATATATATTGACAGGTGGGTCCCGTTGTCAAGTTTTTAATAATTTCCGTAAATATTTAGAAAAAGAATAAAACCCTGACAGTGGGTCCGAGCTGTCAGACTTTTAACATTTTCCAGGATTTTTCAGAAATGATTTAAAATGAATAAAACTTGTAAAATTCACAACTTATTCATTTTAAATCAGAAAAATATGTATAATATATCAAAATTTTCAGAAAAATGAGATCTACATTTTGGTAGAAAAATCATGCATTGTTAAACAACTTTGAACCCTAGTTGTTTTAGAAGAACTAATTGTACCCCTTCTGAGGCTCCAGAACTACTAACCCTAGTCCCGTCGAACCCCAGTTAAATGTATGATGTATTAGGGTTAACTTCAGTACCTAATTAACATGCCATGTCATCATTCTTGTATGCGCATTGCATCGATGCCATGTGTTGATTGTTTCTTTACCTTTCCGGTGTTTGCTTCTTCGCGATCGATAGAGCAAGTGCCGAGACGATGAAGATCGACAACGACGAAGATCAATACTTGTCCATCGACGAACAATTCAAGCATGGGATCTTCGAAGATCCACATTGGTTTGTCAGGGACAAAGGCAAGCCCTAGCCTGGTTCATATTATGATTTCGAAATGCTTTAACTTCTGGTTCCTACATATTGCATTCGATTCCAATATGTTTTATCGGCAGGAATAGTTATCCTATGTGTGCTGAATTTACCATCCTTGTAGCCTAAATACTCTGATCCACTTCTCCCAGCAAGACTAGGTTTGAGCTCGTGTGCATCGCTAGAGCCGTTTTATCGAATATGCTTAGCCATGCTTAGTTGACGAATCCTGATCCATCCGGTTGATGAATCAGAGCTGCGAATGAACCTAGTTTGACAGGATGACGTGGTAAGATCAGTGATGATAATTAAACATGCTTAAAGGCTTGGATGGGCCGCCACATGGGGATGTGGTGATTTGACTCGTTCTCGCCGATACTAGGACCTGAGGTTCTCGCCTTCGGAACCAAGACTGAGCGTACAGCCACACGGGGCCCATGGGAACCCCTTGGCCCGAACTTGCCTAGCTTACCCATGAGTCAATTAGTTTGCGAGTTCCATTTGGCATTCTGCATGGCGAAGGCGTGGAAAAGGTTTTCAAAGGTGCATCATACAGGGCGTGGCCGGGGTGAAGGATGCTGGAGGCATTGAACTGGATCCCATGCGCACAATGACCGGGACCGCCTCGGAGAATGGCTACCTACGATGACGGAGCTCCCCAGTTAGTTTGACTCATGGAATAGGCGAAGCAAGGGAAAGGTTTTGGTCGACCACCCTCTGCCGGCACACCAAGGAAGTGTGTAACGTACGGCGCTAAGAGTCGGTCGGCGCGTGTGGGTAAAGTTGTACACCCCTGCAGGTTAAATCTTTTCGAAAAGCCATGTCCACGGTTAAAGACGACTTGGGGAAGGACGTGTTGATCATAGACAACTTTAACCTAATCATAAAACTTGGAATCAATGTGTGATAAGGATCCCTTCTCAGGGTATCGAGAGGGTGCTCCTAGTTGATAGGTTCAGCTGATGATGAAGATCTCGGTGGATTCAATATGATGATCAGTAGAGCTAGAGATATCGCTCTCTTATCCCTTTTTGAAAATGATCTGAATAGATGAGCTTCTGCTCCTCTTGTTTTACAAAGGAAAACTGGCTTTCTACAAAATAAGCTCCACATAAAGCCTTGCATACCAGCTTTGCTAAAAGGTTGTACTAAGTCTTGCTGAGTCCCTGTACTCAGCTTTGCATGCTTTGTTTCAGACGAAGTCGCTCCAACAAATGGTGGTTTCTAGGTCGACATCGACGAGTAGCTTGGGATTCCTAGGTGGCAGCCTGGAATCTATGGGCTGGGACGTCACCGTTATGCTCCTGGCCTCTTAGGCCTTTTGCTATCTTGCTATTTAGAATAGCATAACTTTTCTTCCGTTGATTGATGAAATGTCAGGTCAGTGACCTCTGCTTGTAATACTTTGGTTTTTCGCTCAGTTATGAGCTTGTATTACTCTTTGAGTCGTAGAGTCACTGTTGTGTTACCGATTCTTACCCTGTAGGCCCTAGAGATCTAGGTTAGGCTTATGCCAGATGGAGATCTGGGTTTGTCTAGCATACGACCTCCGGGGGGGGGGGGGGGTTCCGACATCTTTCACATTCACCCAAGTCAGCTCCGGTTCCTTCTATTATGCCGGAAATTACTCGCTGAATTTCGGAGAACTCCGAAAAACATCGATCCCTCCAGCAGGATTTCGTGCCGGAGAAATATCTTAATCGAAGTGCGAGCAGTCCAACTTGCCAACTGCGTACTCCGAAACTTCCGCGCTATTAACACGGAACTTAACTGAGAATCCCACGAAATCAGGGCGGAAAAATCCAGCTCGAGATTTCTGGTCAATCCAACAGTACAATCACTACCTGGAGCATTTAAACCACTCAGCTTCCAAGACACGTGTCATTCATCCAACAGCACGCCCCTCCGGCTTATACCATCAGATCAAGCGCACAGATCTCAAGGCAAAAATGGCTTTAAATAGTGTGCCCGGTGAAACTTTCGATTTTTTCACCTCCCATTCGCATCCATCGTCTTCTACCTTGCGCCTGCCACCGTGGTGACCTAGGTCCAAACAGTGTGCCGCCGGAACGCCTTGCTCCCTCTGTCGCCTAGCCAAGCTGCTCCGACGAGCCCGTTCTCCTCCGGCCCCAATCTTCCGCGGAATCTCCTCCACACAGGTACTTCTCATTCTCCCTGATGTAGATTAAATGGCTTGTGTAGAAAATCGAAGTAGATGATCCAGTAGATGAACTAGTCACTATAGATTTAAATTTATTTTCTAGATTTTCAAAAGTTTTTTAGCTTTACACTTTGCAGTTTTCCAACCTTCTAGTCCCTTAGTCGTACTTTGCATGTGTAGATATGTTGGATTTCCATGGTTCCAGCACTTTTGAGCCGGAGACCCTCAACAGAAATTCTCCGACTGAAATTCCCCCATCCACCATTCCTCCGGGTGTATTTTACGCAGGGATGTCAGAGAACGAGCCCCCAATTGACTCTGTTCCGCTGATCGTCACTCCGTTAGCTGCCATGTGTCCGCCCTACTTTTCCGGCTCTTACCCTCGCCAATTTTCCAGCATTCTAGAAGAATTTGAGGCGGAGCAGGAAGGGATAAGGAGGATGGCGGAAAAAGTAAAGGAAGCTGAACAGAAGAAGGCCAAACCCTCCAAAGCGATCGATCGCGATGGCGTCAAGGGCCAGTGGTTTCCTTGCTTTCCGGATGCCAAGGACATGAAAACCTT
The DNA here is from genome assembly GCF_019359855.2 of Lolium perenne. NCBI lineage: Eukaryota > Viridiplantae > Streptophyta > Magnoliopsida > Poales > Poaceae > Lolium > Lolium perenne. The sequence goes on from NC_067245.2 coordinate 100,527,921, forward strand.
GGTTGAGGAAGGATTCCTCAACCCCGACAACTTTCAGTTTACAGAAGGAGAAGCTTCTCCGGCTCCACCCCCAGGATACGTCGTGATGTGCAAAGCTTGGGTGGAACGCGGATTATCACTTCCAGCGTCTGAGTTCTTCTTGGACGTCTTGGAGAAGTATAAGCTTCAGCCTCACAACATCTGCCCCAACAGCTTCACAATCTTGGCCAACTTCCAGACTCTGATGGAGGGTCACCTTGGAATGAAGCCTGATATTAAGTTATTTCAATGGTTTTTCCGGGTCAAGCCTCAGAAAGACCAAGAGAAAATATTTGCAACTGCGGAAGTGTTGCTTTCGTTCTCCGGACACGTCGCCACTATCTAACTGTGGCGGCCAATGAATCTGTAAGGTATTGGAACCGGAACTGGTTCTATCACCAGAATCTGGTCTCAGAAGCTCAGCCCAGATCCATGCCGGAATTCCAGGACGGCGCCGCCATGGAAATTCCATTCTGGAATGAGTGCGTCGATATTCACAGCCACCAGGACTTGCTGCTGATGGCAAGGCGGATCGGGAGATTGTGTGAGATGAAGCTCACTGGAGCTGCTCTCACACTTAGCTGGTTCAAACGCCGAATCCAGCCTCTCCGATTCAACCCCAAGCTCATCTGGAAATTTTCCGACATGGGGGATATCCTCTGTGTAAACCGGAACCTGCTCCCCTCAGACGCCCTAGAGCGCAGAGCCAGGAATTTGTTCAAAATCACCAAGGAGCAGTCGCTGCCGGAAATACACGTAGATATCTCCGTTCAAGGAAACGTGCCTCTGGTGAGTTAAATCCTTTTTTCCGATTCAAAACTCTTGCGATTATATCAGTTTCTAACTTGTTCCCTTTTTTCAGATTCACAGCCTAGCAGGAGAAGCTCTTGGCTCCCTTAAAAAGCCAAAGACAACTTCGAGCAACACTTCCTCCAAAAGGAAGGCACCAAAAACTGCTGATAAAGAAGCAGAAGAAGAAGAGGACGACGAAGAGGATGACGAGCAGGAGGTCTATATCACGAAGACCACCAAGCGCCATCGTGACGCAGAGGCTGAAGCCGGAGATTCTTCGGCCAAAAAGCCAAAAACCGCGCGCACCTCTCGTCGCTCCGACTCACGCTCAACGGAACGTGAAGCCAAGCGCTTCCGCAATGAAGGATTAAACACCCAGCCACAAGTTCCCAAATCGTAAGTGCTTTTGCCATTTCTTCTAAGCTAAATTCAAACTTCTCCGTCTTGACTGTTTTTCCTTTAGCAGGAGAAAAGTCAGCACCGCCCGTAAACCGAAAACGTCGCCCGCCGTGCCTCCGCCTACTCCAGTCATCGCCAAAACTAACACCAATGCACCGATTCCGGAGGGGCCTTCTTCTCCGGCTAAATCAGCCAGCGCTTCTTAACAGAACGAGCGTTCCCGGGAATCTCCTGTTGAACCTGACGTTCGTGAAGCAGCGCCATCCGGAGGAGCAGGACCTGCCAGTCCAGAACACGTTTCATTTGGAGAAGAAGAACAAGGCGCAGGCATTGAGCAAGAACGCCAGGATCCCAGTTCCGACCCAACGGATGAGCCCTCAGGAAATCCTGAGGTCAATGATGCCGTGGATGATCCGGCTGACGAGGTCGCCGTACTCCCTTCTTACCGCCTCAAAGCTTACCAAAAACTTTCAGAAGTAGAGAAATAGGAGTTTGCAGATGCATGCGCGAATGTACTTGTTTACCGGATCTGGGACAAGCCGAACGACAAGTACGAATCAATGAAGCAAGCCACAGAAGATTTTCTTCATGACCAGCTTCAATCGATGAAGGTAAAATACTCTGTCCAGTAGCCCCCAAGTATCTAACCGTAAAAAGATTTTGTTTTTCCGGCAGCCATCATGCAAATTCCACCATCCAAGAGAACAACTTTGAAGGACCTAGCTAATGAGCTGAACATGTCGATATCCACTTTGCACAGGAGGTTCAAGGAGAAGGAATTTAGGAGGCACTCAAATGCCATCAAACCTCGCATCACAGATGACAACAAGAAAGAAAGGGTTCGGTATGCACTCAGTAGGCAAGACCCGGATAGTGTGGATCCTAAGTTCCAAGGCTCATACAACGTCGTCCACATGGATGAAAAATGGTTTTACAGAACCAAAGGTTCTCAAAATTATTATTTGGCCAACGAAGAGGAAGAACCATACCGATCATGTCAAAGCAAGAATTACGTTGAGAAGGTCATGTTTCTATGTGTTGTGGGGAGACCACGGTTTGATGAGGATGGCAATTGTATTTTTGATGGTAAAATTGGTATGTTCCCTTTTGTGACCGAGAAGCCGGCGGAACGTCGTAGTGGCAACCGCCCTAGGGGAACAATGGAAACTAAAACGAGGAATGTTACACGAGCTGTTAGCCGAGAGTTCCTTATTGAAAAAGTCTTGCCCGCTATCAAGGAGAAGTGGCCGTTGGAGGATCGTTGGAGCCCAATATTCATTCAACAAGATAACGCCAAGACTCATGTGTCGCCAAATGATTCCGAATTTTTAGAAGCGGCTGCTGCAGGTGGTTGGGACATTAGACTAGTTTGTCAACCTCCAAACTCTCCGGATACAAATATTCTTGATTTGGGTTTATTCGCCGCTCTCCAATCGTTGTTTCAAAAAAAAATCACCAACTTCTATTCTTGACATTCTCATGAAGGTAAAGAGATTTTAAATGGTTTTACTTGCATCAGTTCAATTATTATTTTGTACTAATCGTAATATTCTAATGAAGGTACAACAAGCATGGAATGAGTACCCAGCTGAGAGGAGCAATCGTGTCTTCTTGACACATCAAACGTGCATGGTGGAGGTAATGAAGCTTATGGGAGAGCACCGGTACAAGATCCCTCACATGAGGAAGGGGGTTCTAGAGAGATTACAGATTCTTCCTGAAGTGCTCCATGTTGATCCCGCTATTGTAAACGCCGCTAGAGAGTTTATCATGTAGAGGGTCTAATGGCCAAGAATATTCAATTTGTAAGGGCATGAAATATCAAAGTAATGCATGAACATTGCTATGCCATGGTACTAATCAGTTTTGCATTACAATCTCATCATACCACAATGTCCAAATATTTCATTACATAATCCTTATTTTCTCTACTCCTCACGGAAACAGTACAAGCCATTGTCATCAAGATAGAAGTTCGGATGATAAATATCGAACATAACATCAAATATTACTTGCTCACCGGCTGTGAGCAAATCATACTGATGCACTTCTTCTCCAACCATCTCCAAATCATCACCTTCTATTCCTTCCATCACCGAAGCATTATCTTCAACATGAACATCATGGGCTTCTTCCATCTCCGGAGCAATATCTTCTACACCGTCCATCTCCGCAACAATTTCTACTCCATCATTCATCATGTCAACTACATCTTGAAGAACAAGTTCATTGTCTAGGGTGGGGAGCCACTCATCGAAAGTAGTCTGCAAATTAGTAAGCCACTGCATATAAAATTTGAACAAAATTAGCATGTTCTTCAACATATACTCTCCCATGATGTACAGTACAAAACCAATCTGGTATCCCCATCAATCATCCTCCACGATGTACAGTACAAAACGTACCTCCATGTTCATGATGTGTTGCCCCATGAATCTGGTATCCTCCATGATGTATTCCTCCAAGTCTAGGGTTTGCACGCCCTCAACCCTAGGTACGGTTCCTCCATGGACGATCATGGGCAGGTCGCTGCCCATGCCACCCAACTCGGTGCCACCACTGGAACCACCGCCCTCCTCCATCGCGCGGACGTCGTGGGAGAGCAACACCGCAGCCGCCAGGACCACGAGCTCCCACCCCACCGCGCGGCCTGGAACCACCGCCATGAATGCCGGCGCCCTCTGGAACGGACGTGGAGAAGGACGGCAAAACGGGGAAGAAGAAGTGGGCGAGCGCTGGGGAGATGATCTGAACCACCACGGGATTTGGAGGCGCCATGATCTATTAAGGGGCTGGGAGGCGGCGGCAGTAACTACTGCGTGCTGGAGAGGAGGAGGACGAAGGCGGGCGCGCAGGAGACGAGGAGGACGAAGGCGTGCGCGCAGGAGTCCGCTCTCGTTATCGCAGGGGTATTTTCGGGAGGAGATCGATCGCTAGCGCCTCACACCTTAAGCCCTGACGAAAATCCAGAAAAAATCTCACGCCTTAAGCCCTGGTAAGGAGGGAGTATGATCTAAAAATGATAAACTAAAGGAGGTAAAAGACTCATAGAGCGAACCACATGCTTTATTTCATTGATCATATATAATAATATTTACAAGATGTATGACTTGCTAATAGTGCTAAGTGTGGAAAGGACGTAGCTGTTCAATATTCCAAGGACGACTCGTTTCGTTGTATATGTCATCCGAATCTTCCCTCTTTCGCTTCCTCCAGAAGTTTCTGTTTCTATCCTTTATTTCACGGATATCAACAAGGTAATATGATCCGTTATGCAATGCTTTGCTAATGACGAAGGGTCCTTCCCATGGTCATTGTAACTTGTGTTCCTTTACTTGCTGGAGACGAAGGACCAGATCACCCTCTTTGAAAGAGCGGCTGCGAACTCTCCGGCTGTGATAGCGTCGGAGTTTCTGCTGATATATGGCAGATCTTTGGTCTGCTAAATTTCGTTCCTCCTCTAGCAAGTCCACTGATAGTTGTCGTGCCTCATCTGCATGTTTTTCCTTATAATTTGCTACGAGCGTAGAATCATGAATGATATCGGAGGGCAATACTGCCTCGGCTCCATAAACCAGGAAAAACGGAATATATCCGGTTGATCTGTACTTGCGCTGTCGTACATCTCTGCCATCTCCTTACGCAGCTTCTTGATGTACTTGCGTTGAGCCACGCGTTCCTTCTCAGCTATCTTGAACTTCTTCAACCAAAGAGTCCTCTGGCGGGTGTGCATCAACAGTCCATCGTCTTCATGTCATAGCGGGACCGTATGTGGTCCAGCTGCCTCTGTGTGTGCTGGAGCAGGTACTCGGAGTGGCTGGCGTAGTCCGCGAACTGAGGGTGCGGGTCGGCAGGCGACATCCTCCCATGGTCATCACGACGACCATAGAAGCGAAAAGGGGAGTCCTGGAGGCGGTCGGCAAAGTTGTGGGACATGCGAGCTATGGCGAGCTGCATAACCCGCAATAGTCCGTCCTCCCAAGAACGGTCAACCACCTCGAACTCAGTGTCGTCGCAAACAGGGGTAGTCTGGCGACCTCTCACGGTGCAGACGACTCTCCACGCTCTCTCCGAGTGCTCAGGGACACGCTGACGGAATCCTCGAATCTCCAGGGGTGGTCGCCTAAGTCTGAGGGCCAACTCACGCAGGGCCTCCTCAAAGAACACACGGTCCTGCCCTGGGTGAGGTACCCCAGCCTGACGAAACGCGTGCGGCTCCATCTACACAAGTTTTAAGTAGTTTAAGTTAGTGACCAGTGTGCCATATTTTAATATGATAACAAACAGTATGCAAAATGAGTTTCTTTAGTAAAAATAGAGAGAGGGGTAAGAGACAGAAGCTAAGATTCAGCATCTTTTAAGTTTCAAGTTTTTAGGAAAAATATTTTTTTTGTCTAACTACGGGTCCAGGCTAACTAGGGTCTCCTAGGTCAGGATGGCTCTGATACCAGCTCTGTGGAGCCCCGGACATGGAGGTCCGAGACCCCCGTTAAGCATTCAATCACAATCCTAGAGTTGAACCATTGTGATCAACATAACAGCTGGTACCATTACAATCATCCATTACATAAATAAAATAGTCTCATGGTTGGCCATAAAGGCAGGGTTCGACCTTACAAACATCACAAATGCGGAAGTGAATCAGTGTCACCACGCTGGCCCATCAGGAAGCCAGACGCCACAGGTGGCTGACCCAGAGACGTGCCTAGTATTCTCCTTCCCCGCCGTCATACTCCTCTTCTTCGTAGAACTCCTCTTCACAGTCTGATCAAGCCGATGACCAGGGACAAAGCCAGTAAGTACTTTTGAATGTACTCAGCAAACCACCAAGAGAGAGTAATAATATGCAATATAAGGCAGTGGCAAAATGACCTAAGCTCTAGGTTGCATTAGAGTGGAGAAACATAGTTTCTCTCGTGGATATTACATGTTCCACAAGGTATAGATCATGTCCTATGACATATCTATAATGCTGATTGAAAAAGAGATAGACAAGAGTAGCACTAGAAAGAGTAACCCATATCATTTCTCTTGTCACCAAGCGACTAACTCTTCCCCCCTTTTTGCAGTCGCCACGCGACAAAACATTTAGGCATACCACGACGGGTACCCTCTTTTCCCATGCTCCAAGAGCATTGACACCTCCAGTGTCCCTTTTCGAAACCTCCTTTCGAAAACACCTTTTTGTTTAGAAAACAAAGCACCTCAGGCCAAGCAACAGCCTCACCGACCGTCCATAACCGCGGACACAGCTATTCGAATAGTTTTACACTCTGCAGAGGTCGCTCACTGGTTTTCCACAAGATCTGAACTATCCGCCGGTATCTCACCGGATCGCCATACCAAAGTATGCGGGGGTCGGATAATCAGTCGTGATCCTACATCCACATCCACTAGCACGGGTCTTTCCCTGCAGGTTAAGCCCTCCCGGCACCCCGGAACACCTCTAACCATGAGCGTGCTTCCGGCGCCACGACAGACGACCCTACATTATCGTCCGGCTATTGGTCAGCAACAATTAACTGCCTCACGAATGAGCGCAGCCTGGCGTCGGGAGTCATCACTTGCACTCCTCTAGAGTTATGGCGACCCGCCTAGCTTCCGTGGATTTCAGACCAATCCCCGTTCCCAGATTGGGGTAATGTGGTCGCACTTTCTTTCGGATCGGGTGAATACTTAGTCACCATGTTTGAAAATAGTTTTTTCTCCTTCCTTTGTGTCCAACAAAACTCCTTTATCAAAACCTTTCTTTCAATGCCTCCCGGGCAGGGTGGTTCCCATTCCGAGGTTTTCAGAGAAAACAATCTTTTTTTCTCAAAACCTTTTTGATAAACATTTTTCCCGGGTACCTCCATCCTTAGTGCTCCAAAGGATCTCAAAGGCTTTCCAAAAAAGGAGTAGGGTGTGAAGCACCCTCTCAACTACCTTGGGGTAAATAGGTGCTACACTAGTATTCACACCCACAAGGGTGATATATCAAAGAAAAGTGTCGAAGTGCCACAGGCAACTCCGTCACAGAGAGAATAATGCATTTTGTAAACCAAAGCATATGCATAGAAATATAGGATAAAATAGATGCAAGAGCAAGTGGTGGCTTGCCTGTTGTCCTTGGCTATCCTAGTTCTTCACCTGCAAATTCCTCCCTGATGTCTACGCACGCTTCTATTCCTGTAGACAGTGTTGGGACTCCAAGAGCGGAGGTTTATAGAACGGCAGCAAGTTTCCCTTAAGTAAATCACCCAAGGTTTATCGAACTCAGGGAGGTAGAGGTCAGAGATATCCCTCTCAAGCAACCCTGCAATTACGATACAAGAAGTCTCTTGTGTCCCCAACACACCTAATACACTTGTCAGATGTATAGGTGCACTAGTTCGGCGAAGAGATATTAAAACGCAGGTGGTATAGATGAATATGAGTGGTAATAACAATCTGAAATAAATATGGCAGCAAGTAAACATGCAGTAGAACTTGTTGGAAACGGGGCCAGAAAATAGCTTGCTGGCGTGGGAGGCAATTCTCTGTGGTGTAACTTTTTTATTCAGAAACAAGGCCTAGGGATCCTACTTTCACTAGTGGACTCTCAACAATGATCACATAAATAAATAACTTCTCTTCCTTTGTGCTACATACACTCTTTTGTTGGATAACAAACACCATTCATTGTGTAGGGCTACAAGAGCTCCCTCAAGGCGGAGTTAACAAGCGCCACAACATTCGGAATTCATATTTAAGTAACCTCTAGAGCATAGTAGACCGTTGCAATTTAGACCGAGTACTAACATAGCATACACACTGTCAACAATAGCTATGAAAGGGGGAATAGATCGCATCAATACTATCATAGTAATAGTTAACTCCATAATCGACAAGAGATTACAATCATAACCAGCCAAGTACTACATGATGCACACACCGTCACCTTTACATCATGAAGGAGGAATAGACTACTTTAATAACATCACTAGAGTAGCACATAGATTAATAGTGATACAAAGCTCATCATATGGATCTCAATCATGTAAGGCAGCTCATGAGATCATTCTATTGAGGTACATGAGAGAGAGATTAACCACATAGCTACCGGTAGAGCCCTTAGCCTCGAGGGAGAACTACTCCCTCCTCATCATAGGAGACAGCAGCAGCGATGAAGATGGCGGTGATGTCGATGGAGATGCCTTCCGGGGGCACTTCCCCGTCCCGGCGGCGTGCCGGAACAGAGACTTCTGTCCCCCGAACTTGGCTTCGCGATGGCGGCGGCTGCGTAACTTTTCTCGTCTCGTGGCTTATTCTCTTAGGGTTTTCGCGACGGAGGCTTTATATAGGCGGAAGGGCGGCCTCAGAGGAGTCCTGGTGGAGCCAGACCGTAGGGGGGGTGCCCCCCCTAGCCGCGCCGCCAGGTGGGGTGGGACCCCCTGGCTCCCCTCTGGCCCCTCTTCGGTGCTCTGAAAGCTTCCGGGAAAAATAAGATACTGGGCGTTGATTTCGTCCAATTCCGAGAATATTTCCTTTGTAGGATTTCTGAAACCAAAAACAACAGAAAACAGGAACTGGCACTTCGGCATCTTGTTAATAGGTTAGTTCCGGAAAATGCATCAAAACGATATAAAGTGTGAACAAAACATGTAGGTAATATCATAAAACTAGCATGGAACATAAGAAATTATAGATACGTTGGAGACGTATCAAGCATCCCCAAGCTTAGTTCCTACTCGCCCTCGAGTAGGTAAACGATAACAAGGATAATTTCTGAAGTGACATGCTACCAACATGGTCTTGATCAATACTATTGTATAACATATGAGATGAATGAAGTGATTCAAAGCAATGATAAAGATAATGACTAAACAACTGAATCATATGGCAAAGACTTTTCATGAATAGTACTTTCAAGACAAGCATCAATAAGTCTTGCATAAGAGTTAACTCATAAAATAATAGATTCAAAGTAGAAGGCATTGAAGCAACACAAAGGATGATTAAGTTTCAGCAATTGCTTTCAACTTGTAACATGTATATCTCATGGATAGTTGTCAACATAAAGCAATATAACAAGTGCAATAAGTAAACATGTAAGAATCAATGCACACAGTTGACACAAGTGTTTGCTTCTAAGATGGAAAGAAGTAGGTAAACTGACTCAACATAAAGTAAAGGAATGGCCCTTCGCAGAGGGAAGCATGGATTACTATTTTTGTGCTAGAGCTTTTCATTTTGAAAACATAGAAATAATTTTGTCAATGGTAGTAATAATTCATATGCGTTATGTATAAGACATCTTATAAGTTGCAAGCCTCATGCATAGAATACCAATAGTGCTCGCACCTTGTCCTAATTAGCTTGGATTAACACGGATTATCATTGCATAACATATGTTTCAACCAAGTGTCACAAAGGGGTACCTCTATGCCGCCTGTACAATGGTCCAAGGAGATAGATCGCATTTGATTTCTCGTTTTTGATGGATCTCAACTTAGGACATCCATACCGGGACAACATAGACAACAGATAATGCACTCCTCTTTAATGCATAAGCATTCAACAACATATAATATTCTCATAAGAGGTTGAGGATTGATGTCCAAACTGAAACTTCCACCATGATTCATGGCTTTAGTTAGCGGCCCAATGTTCTTCTCTAACAATATGCATACTCAAACCATTTGATCATGAAATACTTCAGACAAGACAAACATGCATAGCAACTCACATGATATTCAACAAAGGTGTAAAAGTTGATGGCGTCCCCAGAAACATGGTTATCGCTCAACAAGCAACTTATAAAAAATAAGATACATAGCAACATATTCAATACCACAATAGCTTTTAAGCTATTTTCCCATGAGCTATGTATTGCAAATACAAAGAATGAAATTTTAAAGGTAGCACTCAAGTAATTTACTTTGGAATGGCAGAGAAATACCATGTAGTAGGTAGGTATGGTGGACACAAATGGCATAGTTTTTGGCTCAAGGATTTGGATGCACGAGAAGTAATCCCTCTCAATACAAGGCTTAGGCTAGCAAGGTTGTTTGAAGCAAACTCAAGTATAAACCGGTACAGCAAAACTTACATAAGAGCATATTGCAAGCATTATAAGACTCTACACTGTCTTCCTTGTTGTTTAAACACCTTAACCAGAAAATATCTAGACTTAGAGAGACCAATCATGCAAACCAAATTTTAACAAGCTCTATGTAGTTCTTCATTAATAGGTGCAAAGTACATGATGCAAGAGCTTAAACATGATCTATATGAGCACAAAAATTGCCAAGTATCAAATTATTCAAGACATTATACCAATTACCACATGAAGCATTTTCTGTTTCCAACCAAATAGCAATAAGTGAAGCGATCAACTTTCGCCATTGAACATTAAAAGTAAAAGCGAAGAACACTAGTGTTCATATGAAAAAGCGGAGCGTGTCTCTCTCCCACATAAGCATGAATTTATTCAAACATAAACAAAAATAAAAACAAACAGACGCTCCAAGTAAAGTACATAAGATGTGACTGAATAAAAATATAGTTTCACTAGAGGTGACCTGATAAGTTGTCGATGAAGAAGGGGATGCCTTGGGCATCCCCAAGCTTAGATGCTTGAGTCTTCTTGAAATATGCAGGGATGAACCACGGGGGCATCCCCAAGCTTAGACTTTTCACTCTTCTTGATCATAATATATCATACTCCTCTCTTGACCCTTGAAAACTTCTTCCACACTGAACTTAAAACAAACTCATTAGAGGGTTAGTGCGTAATCAAAAATTCACATGTTCAGAGGGGACACAATCATTCTTAACACTTCTCGACATTATCCAAAGCTACTGAAAGTTAATGGAACAAAGAAATCCATCAAACATAGCAAAACAGGCAATGCGAAATAAAAGGCAGAATCTGTCAAAACAGAACAGTCCGTAAAGACGAATTTTTATGGGGCACTTAACTTGCTCAGATGAAAAAACTCAAATTGAATGAAAGTTGCATACATATCTGAGGATCACGCACGTAAATTGGCAGATTTTTCTGAGTTACCTACAGACGGGGCTGCTCAATTTCGTGACAGTAAGAAATCTGTTTCTGCGCAGTAATCCAAATCTTGTATCAACCCTACTATCAAAGACTTTACTTGGCACAACAATGCAATAAAATAAAGATAAGGAGAGGTTCCTACAGTAGTAACAACTTCCAAGACACAACAAAACAGTAACAAAATAAAACATGGGTTATCTCCCAAGAAGTTCTTTCTTTATAGCCATTAAGATGGGCTCAGTAATTTTAATGATGCTCGCCCAAGAAATAAGAGTTGAAGCAAAAGAGAGCATCAAGAAGCAAATTCAAAACACATTTAAGTCTAACCCACTTCCTATGAAAAGGAATCTTGTAAATAAACAAGTTATTGAAGCATGAAGCTACTATCATAGAAAGACAAAGAAAGTGCAACTTCAAGATTCTCAACATAAAGAGGGGAAACTTAATATTATTAAGATGCATATAACCATGTTTCCCTCTCTCATAATAACTTTCAGTAGCATCATGAACAAACTCAATAATATAAGTATCACATAAAGCATTCTTATTCACATGCATAAAAGTATCATTGCTCTCCACATAAGCATAATCAATTTTATTAGTAATAGTGGGAGTAAAATTACCATAACCATCATTGTAATCATCATAAATTGCAGGCATGGTATAATCATAATAACCTTTATCCTCCATAGCAGGTGGCACCAAAATACCACTATCATTATAATCATCATAAATAGGAGGTAAAGTATCATCAAAGAAAATTTTCTCCTCAAAACTTGGGGGACTAAAAATATCATGCTCATCAAAACCAGCTTCCCCAAGCTTAGAATTTTCCGTAGCATTAGCAACAATGGTGTTCAAAGCATTCATACTAATAACATTCCCATTAGCATGCATATAAAGTTCCATGGGTTTTTTAATTCTCTCTTCAAACACATCATGTCCTAATTCAAGATAAAGTTCATAAAGATCTCTCATTTTGTTGTTGTTTTCCATTAAGCCTAACTAGTGAAAACAATAAACAAAAAGATATAATTGCAGGATCTAAAGGAAATATCTTCGAGCACTCACACACCGGCAACAGTGCTAGGAAATAGCTTAGTAGTCAGAGGATGTGAATACCTTTTACCTTACCTCCCCGGCAACGGCGCCAGAAAATAGCTTGATGTCTACGCACGCTTCTATTCCTGTAGACAGTGTTGGGCCTCCAAGAGCAGAGGTTTGTAGAACAGCAACAAGTTTCCCTTAAGTGAATCACCCAAGGTTTATCGAACTCAGGGAGGTAGAGGTCAGAGATATCCCTCTCAAGCAACCCTGCAATTACGATACAAGAAGTCTCTTGTGTCCTGATGCGTGCAGTTGACACACGTCCGTTGGGAACCCCAAGAGGAAGGTGTGATGCGTACAACAGAAAGTTTTCCCTCAGTATGAAACCAAGGTTATCGAACCAGTAGGAGTCAAGGAACACGTGAAGGTTGTTGGTGACGAACTGTAGTGCGGCGAAACACCAGGGATTCCGGCGCCAACGTGGAACCTGCACAACACAATCAAAGTACTTTGCCTCAACGAAACAGTGAGGTTGTCAATCTCACAGGCTTGCTGTAAACAAAGGATTAACCGTATGGTGTGGAAAATGATGTTTGTTTGCGAAGAACAGTAAAGAACAAAGTTTGCAGTAGATTGTATTTCAGATGTAAAAGAATGGACCGGGGTCCACAGTTCACTAGTGGTGTCTCTCCCATAAGATAAATAGCATGTTGGGTGAACAAATTACAGTTGGGCACTTGACAAATAGAGTGGGCATAACAATGCACATACATGTCACGATGACTACTATGAGATTTAATCAGGGCATTACGACAAAGTATATAGACTGCTATCCAGCATGCATCTATGCCTAAAAAGTCCACCTTCGGGTTAGCATCCGCACCCCTTCCAGTATTAAGTTGAAAACAACAGACAATTGCATTAAGTATGGTGCGTAATGTAATCAACACAAATATCCTTAGACAAAGCATTGATGTTTTATCCCTAGTGGCAACAGCACATCCACAACCTTAGAACTTTCTGTCACTGTCCCAGATTCAATGGAGGCATGAACCCACTATCGAGCATTAATACTCCCTCTTGGAGTTACAAGTATCAACTTGGCCAGAGCCTCTACTAGCAACGGAGAGCATGCAAGAACATAAACAACATATATGATAGATTGATAATCAACTTGACATAGTATTCCATATTCATCGGATCCCAACAAACACAACATGTAGCATTACAAATAGATGATCTTGATCATGATAGGCAGCTCACAAGATCTAACATGATAGCACAATGAGGAGAAGACAACCATCTAGCTACTGCTATGGACCCATAGTCCAGGGGTGAACTACTCACACATCAATCCGGAGGCGATCATGGTGATGAAGAGTCCTCCGGGAGATGATTCCCCTCTCCGGCAGGGTGCCGGAGGCGATCTCCTGAATCCCCCGAGATGGGATTGGCGGCGGCGGCGTCTCTGGAAGGTTTTCCGTATCGTGGCTCTCGGTACAGGGGCTTTCGCGATGAAGGCTATAAATAGGCGGAAGGGCAGAGTCGGAGGGCTGTCGAGGGGCCCACACCATAGGGCGGCGCGGGCCCCTCCCTGGCCGCGCCGGCCTATGGGTACGGGCCCTCGTGGCCCCACTTCGTATCCTCTCCGGTCTTCTGGAAGCTTCGTGGAAAAATAAGACCCTGGGCGTTGATTTCGTCCAATTCCGAGAATATTTCCTTTGTAGGATTTCTGAAACCAAAAACAGCAGAAAACAGCAACTGGCTCTTCGGCATCTCGTCAATAGGTTAGTGCCGGAAAATGCATAATAATGACATAAAGTGTGTATAAAACATGTGAGTATCATCATAAAAGTAGCATGGAACATAAGAAATTATAGATACGTTTGAGACGTATCAAGCATCCCCAAGCTTAGTTCCTACTCGCCCTCGAGTAGGAAAACGATAACAAAGATAATTTCTGAAGTGACATGCTATCATAAACTTGATCAATACTATTGTAAAACATATGAGATGAATGCAGCGATTCGAAGCAATGGTAAAGACAATGATTAAACAACTTAATCATATAGCAAAGACTTTTCATGAATAGGACTTTCAAGACAAGCATCAATGAGACTTGCATAAGAGTTAACTCATAAAGCAATAAATTCTTAGTAGAAAGCTTTGAAGCAACACAAAGGAAGATATAAGTTTCAGCGGTTGCTTTCAACTTCAACATGTATATGTCATGGATAATTGTCAACATAAAGCAATATAACAAGTGCAATAAGTAAACATGTAAGAATCAATGCACACATTTGACACAAGTGTTTGCTTCTAAGATAGAAAGAAGTAGGTAAACTGACTCAACATAAAGTAAAAGAATGGCCCTTCGCAGAGGGAAGCATGGATTACTATTTTTGTGCTAGAGCTTTTCATTTTGAAAACATAGAAACAATTTTGTCAACGGTAGTAATAATTCATATGTGTTATGTATAAGACATCCTATAAGTTGCAAGCCTGATGCATAGAATACCAATAGTGCTCGCACCTTGTCCTATTTAGCTTGGATTAACATGGATTATCATTGCATAACATATGTTTCAACCAAGTGTCACAAAGTGTAGGATAACGTTGCATAGAAAACAAAAAATTTCCTACCGCAAACATGCAATCCAAGCCAAGATGCAATCTAGAAGACGGTAGCAACGAGGGGGTATCGAGTCTCACCCTTGAAGAGATTCCAAAGCCTACAAGATGAGGCTCTTGTTGCTGTGGTAGACGATCACTTGCCGCTTGCAAAAGCGCGTAGAAGATCTTGACCACGATCGGTTCCGGCGCCACGAACGGGCAGCACCTCCGTACTCGGTCACACGTTCGGTTGTTGATGAAGACGACGTCCACCTCCCGTTCCAGCGGGCAGCGGAAGTAGTAGCTCCTCTTGAATCCGACAGCACGACGGTGTGGTGTCGGTGGCGGTGGAGAAGTCCGGTGGAGCTTCGCTAAGCTACGCGGGAGATATGGAGGAGAGGGGGGCGGCTAGGGTTTGGGAGGGGGTGGCCGGCCACTTCAAGGGGGGCGGCCAGCTTGTGGTCTTGGGGTGGCCGGCCCCCTCTCTTGGCCCCTCATTATATAGGTGGATCCCCAAGTGTTGGTGTCCAAGTCTTCGAATAAGACCCGAACCAAAAACCTTCCATAAGAGGGGGAAACCTAGCCCATCTAGGACTCCCACCAAAGGTGGGGTTTCCACCTCCCATATGGGGGGGTGGCCGGCCCCCTAAGGGGGAGTCCACTTGGGACTCCTCCCCCACTAGGGTTGGCCGGCCATGGAGGTGGAGTCCCATGTGGACTCCACCTTCCTTGGTGGTTTCTTCCGGACTTTTCTAGAACCTTCTAGAACCTTCCATAGAACCTTCCGTGACATTTTAATTCACATAAAATGACATCCTATATATGAATCTTATTCTCCGGACCATTCCGGAACTCCTCGTGATGTCCGGGATCTCATCCGGGACTCCGAACAAATATTCGAACTCCATTCCATATTCAAGTACTACCATTTCAACATCCAACTTTAAGTGTGTCACCCTACGGTTCGTGAACTATGCGGACATGGTTGAGTACTCACTCCGACCAATAACCAATAGCGGGATCTGGAGATCCATAATGGCTCCCACATATTCAACGATGACTTTAGTGATCGAATGAACCATTCACATACAATACCAGTTCCCTTTGTCTCATGATATTTTACTTGTCCGAGGTTTGATCTTCGGTATCACTCCATACCTTGTTCAACCTCGTCTCCTGACAAGTACTCTTTACTCGTACCATGGTATGTGGTCTCTTATGAACTCATTTATATGCTTGCAAGACATTAGACGACATTCCACCGAGAGGGCCCAGAGTATATCTATCCGTCATCGGGATGGACAAATCCCACTGTTGATCCATATGCCTCAACTCATACTTTCCTGATACTTAATCCCACCTTTATAACCACCCATTTACGCAGTGGTGTTTGGTGTAATCAAAGTACCTTTCCGGTATAAGTGATTTACATGATCTCATGGTCATAAGGACTAGGTAACTATGTATCGAAAGCTTATAGCAAATAACTTAATGACGAGATCTTATGCTACGCTTAATTGGGTGTGTCCATTACATCATTCATACAATGACATAACCTTGTTATTAATAACATCCAATGTTCATGATTATGAAACTAATCATCCATTAATCAACAAGCTAGTTTAAGAGGCATACTAGGGACTTCTTGTTTGTCTACATATCACACATGTACTAATGTTTCGGTTAATACAATTATAGCATGATATATAAACATTTATCATAAACATAAAGATATAAATAATAACCACTTTATTATTGCCTCTAGGGCATATCTCCTTCAGTCTCCCACTTGCACTAGAGTCAATAATCTAGATTACATTGTAATATACCTAACACCCATGGCATTCTGGTGTTGGTCATGCTTTGCCCTAGGGAGAGCTTTAGTCAACGGATCTGCTACATTCAGATCAGTGTGTACTTTGCAAATATTTACTTCTCCATCTTCGATGTACTCGCGAATCGAGTGGTAACGCAGCTTGATATGCTTCAGCCTCTTGTGTGACCTTGGCTCTTGTGCATTGGCGATGGCACCCATGTTATCACAGTAAATGATTAATGGGTCCAATGCACTAGGAACCACACCGAGCTCTACAATGAACCTCTTCATCCATACCGCTTCTGATGAAGCCTCTGAAGCCGCTATGTCCTCTGATTCTGTTGAAGACTTCGCCACCGTGCACTGCTTCGAGCTTGCCCAGCTTCATCGCAGCACCATTCAATATAAACACGTACCTGCATTGTGACTTAGAGTCATCAGGATCAGTGTTCCAACTTGCATCAGTGTAACCGTTTACAACGAGCTCTTGGTCACCTCCATAACAAAGAAACATATCCTTAGTTCTTTTCAAGTACTTCAGGATATTCTTGACCGCTGTCCAGTGTTCCATTCCTGGATCACTTTGATATCTGCTAGTCAAACTAACAAAGATGTGCTATATCCGGTCTAGTACATAGCATGGCATACATGATAGATCCTACTGCCGAGGCATAGGGGATATTACTCATCCTTTCTCTTTCTTCTGCCGTAGCCGGTCCTTGAGTCTTACTCAATACCTTGCCTGGTAACATAGGTAAGAACCCTTTCTTACTTTCGTCCATTCTAAACTTCTTTAGAATCTTGTCCAGATATGTACTCTGTGATAGCCCTATTAGGCGTCTTGATCTATCTCTATAAATCTTGATGCCTAATATATATGATGCTTCACCAAGGTCTTTCATTGAAAAACTATTATTCAAATAACCTTTAACACTGCTTAATAGTTCTATATCATTCCCGATCAATAATATGTCATCTACATATAATATCAGGAATGCTACAGAGCTCCCACTCACTTTCTTGTAAATACAGGCCTCTCCATGACACTGTATAAACCCGAAGTCTTTGATCACCTTATCAAAACGTCGGTTCCAACTTCTTGATGCTTGCTTCAGTCCATAGATTGAACGCTGAAGTTTGCATACTTTGTCAGCATTTTTAGGATCGACAAAACCTTTGGGTTGTACCATATACAACTCTTCCTCAATGTCTCCATTAAGGAACGCCGTTTTGACATCCATCTGCCAAATTTCATAATCGAAAAATGCAGCTATTGCTAACAAAATCCTCACAGATTTTAGCTTCGCTACAGGTGAGAAAGTCTCATCGTAGTCAACTCCTTGAATTTGTCGGAAACCCTTCGCGACAAGTCGAGCTTTATAGACAGTAATATTACCATCAGCATCTGTTTTTCTCTTGAAGATCCATTTATTTTCGACAGCCTTTCGGCTATCAGGTAAGTCTACCAAAGTCCATACTTTGTTATCATACATGGATCCCATTCGGATTTCATGGCTTCTTGCCATTTGTTGGAATCTGGGCTCATCATCGCTTCTTCATACATCGCAGGGTCCTCATCATTGTTATCCACAATCATGACATTTAGACAAGGATCATACCAATCAGGAGTGGTACGTTCCCTTGTCGATCTGCGAGGTTCAGTAGTTTCCTCGTTCGAAGTTTCATGATCATTATCATTAGCTTCCTCTGTTGCCGGTGTAGGCGGTACAGGTACAATTTCGATCGCGCTACTCTGATCAACGAGTATAGATTCATCAATCTCATCGAGTTCTACTTTTCTTCCAGTCACTTCTTTAGTGAGAAATTCTTTCTCAAGAAAGGTTCCGTTCTTAGCAACAAAGATTTTGCCTTCGGATCTGTGATAGAAAGTGTACCCTATAGTTTCCTTAGGGTATCCTATGAAGACGTATTTCTCCGCTTTGGGTTCTAGCTTGTCCGATTGTAACTTCTTTACATAGGCTTCGCAACCCCAAACTTTCAGGAACGACAGCTTAGGTTTCTTATTAAACCATAATTCATACGGTGTCATTTCTACGGATTTTGATGGTGCTCTATTTAAAGTGAATGCGGCTGTCTCTAATGCATAACTCCAAAATGATAACGGCAAATCAGTAAGAGACATCATACTACGAACCATATCAAAGAGAGTTCGATTATGACGTTCGGACACACCGTTACGTTGAGGTGTTCCCGGTGGTGTCAATTGTGAAAGTATTCCGCATTTCTTTAAATGCATGCCAAACTCATAACTCAGATATTCACCTCCACGATCAGATGGTAGAAATTTGATCTTCTTGTTACGTTGATTTTCTACTTCACATTGAAATTCCTTAAACTTCTCGAAAGTTTCGGATTTATGTTTCATGAAATAGATATACCCATATCTACTCAGATCATCTGTGAAGGTTAGAACATAACGATAACCATCGCGCGATGCTACACTCATTGGTCCGCACACATCGGTATGTATGATTTCCAATAATTCAGTAGCTCGCTCCATCATACCAGAAAATGGAGTCTTTGTCATTTTTTCCCATTAGACATGCTTCGCTTCTATCAAGTGACTCAAAGTCAAGTGATTCAAGTAATCCATCAGTATGGAGTTTCTTCATGCGTTTCACTCCAATATGACCAAGACGACAGTGCCACATATAAGTAGAATTATCATTCAATTTAATTCGCTTAGCATCAATGTTATGTATATGCGTATCACTACTATCGAGATCTAACAGAAATAAGCCATTCTTTTGTGGTGCTCGACCATAAAAGATATTATTCATAAAAATAGAACAACCATTATTCTCAGACTTGAATGAATAACCGTCTTGCATTAAACAAGATCCAGATATAATGTTCATGCTCAACGCAGGTACATAATAGCAATTATTTAGGCTTAAAACTAATCCCGAAGGTAGATGTAGAGGAAGTGTGCCGACTGCGATCACATTGACCTTGGATCCGTTTCCAACGCGCATCGTCACTTCATCTTTCAGCAGTTGTCGTTTATTCTTTAGTTCCTGTTTCAAGTTACAAATATGAGCAACCGAACCAGTATCAAATACCCAGGTACTAGAACGAGAACCAGTGAAATGAACATCTATAACATGTATATCAGATATACCTTCTTTCTTCTTCTTGACAAGGCCGCTCTTCAGATCAGCCAGATACTTGGAGCAATTACGCTTCCAGTTGTCCCTTCTCCTTGCGTAATAGCACTCAAGATCGGGCTTAGGGCCGTTCTTAGGTTTCATAGGAGGCGTGGCAGCTTTCTTGCCACCCTTCTTGAATTTTCCCTTAGACTTGCCCTGTTTCTTGAAACTGGTGGTCTTGTTGACCATCAACACTTGGTGCTCTTTCTTGATCTCAATCTCAGCAGCTTTTAGCATGCCAAAGAGTTCAGGTAACTCCTTGTTCATGTTCTGCATATTGTAGTTCATCACGAAGTTCTTTTAACTTGGTGGTAGTGATTGAAGGACACGATTAATCCCCAGTCTGTTAGGAATCACTATTCCCAAGTCACTGAGTTTCTTCGCATGCTCGGTCATGGCGAGCATGTGCTCACTAACGGAGCTGCCTTCTTCCATCATACAGCTGAAGAAATGTTTCGATGCTTCATAGCATTCCACGGCCGCATGAGTCTCGAATATAGCTTTCAGCTCATTCATCAACTCATGAGGATCGTGGTGCTCAAAACGTTTTTGAAGATCGGATTCCAGACTGCACAGGATGGCACACTGAACTTGAGAGTACCGAGTTTTCCGAGTCGCGTAAACAGCTTTTACTTCATCGGTTTCAGTTTCTGCAGGAGGGTCACCTAGCGGTGCATCAAGCACAAATTGCAGATTTCCGCCAGAGAGGAAGATCCTCACATGACGGAACCAGTCGGTGAAGTTGCTACCGTTGCTCTTAAGTTTCTCTTTCTCTAGGAACTGATTAAAATTGATTAGGGACGCCATCTCTACAACATATATTTGCAATAGTTTAGACTAAGTTTATGACAAATTGAGTTCAAATTTTAATTCAACATAATTAAAAAATCTAAGTGAACTCCCACTCAAAACAATATCCCTCGCATTGTCTTAGTGATCACACGAACCAAATCCACCGCACCTAAACCCGATCATCACGAGAAAAGGTGTGATTTCAATGGCGAACACTCAAAGTGTTCATCATATCAACCATATGATTCATGCTCTACCTTTCGGTATCACGTGTTCCGAGACCATGTCTGTACATGCTAGGCTCGTCAAGACCACCTTAGTATCCGCATGTGTAAAACTGTCTTGCACCCGTTGTATGTACTTATTGAATCTATCACACCCGATCATCACGAGATGCTTCGTAACGACAAGACTTGGTAACGGTGCTACTAAGGATGAACACTTTATTATCTTGAGATTTTAGTGAGGGATCATCTTATAATGCTACCGTCGCGATCTAAGCAAAATAAGATGCATAAAAGGATTAACATCACATGCAGTTCATATGTGATATGATATGGCCCTTTTGTCTTTGCGCCTTTGATCTTCATCTCCAAAGCACGGACATGATCTCCATCATCTTCGGGCATGATCTCCATCATCGTCGGCGTAGCGTCAAGGTCAATGGCGCCGTCTTCATGATTGTCCTCCATGTAGCAACTATAACAACTACTTTGAAATACTACTCAACATGAATTTTAAAGACAACCATAAGGCTCCTGCCGGTTGCCATAATATAATAATGATCATCTCATGCATATTCATCATCACATTATGGCCATATCACATCACCAAACCCTGCAAAAACAAGTTAGACGTCTCTAATTTGGTTTGCATATTTTACGTGGTTTAGGGTTTTCGAGAGAGATCTAATCTACCTACGAACATGAACCACAACGTTGATACTAATGTTTTCAATAGAAGAGTAAATTGAATCTTTACTATAGTAGGAGAGACAGACACCCGCAAAGCCTCTTATGCAATACAAGTTGCATGTCGAACGAGGAACAAGTCTCATGAACGCGGTCATGTAAAGTTAGTCCGAGCCGCTTCATCCCACTATGCCATAAAGATGCAAATGTAGGATAACGTTGCATAGAAAACAAAAATTTTCCTACGGCGAACACGCAATCCAAGCCAAGATGCAATCTAGAAGACGGTAGCAACGAGGGGGTATCGAGTCTCACCCTTGAAGAGATTCCAAAGCCTACAAGATGAGGCTCTTGTTGCTGCGGTAGACGATCACTTGCCGCTTGCAAAAGCGCGTAGAAGATCTTGATCACGATCGGTTCCGGCGCCACGAACGGGCAGCACCTCCGTACTCGGTCACACGTTCGGTTGTTGATGAAGACGACGTCCACCTCCCCGTTCCAGCGGGCAGCGGAAGTAGTAGCTCCTCTTGAATCCGACAGCACGACGGCGTGGTGTCGGTGGCGGTGTAGAAGTCCGGCGGAGCTTCGCTAAGCTACGCGGGCAATATGAAGTGGAGGAGCAAAGCTAGGGTTTGGGAGGGGGTGGCCGGCCACTCAAGGGGGGCGGCCAAGCTATGGTCTTGGGGGTGGCCGGCCCCCTCCCTTGGCCCCTCATTATATAGGTGGATCCCAAGTGTTGGTGTCCAAGTCTTCGAATAAGACCCGAAACCAAAACCTTCCATAGGAGGGGGAAACCTAGCCCAACTAGGACTCCCACCCAAAGGTGGGATTCCCACCTCCCATGTGGGGGGTGGCCGGCCCCCTATGGTGGAGTCCACTTGGGACTCCACCCCATCTAGGGCTGGCCGGCCATGGAGGTGGAGTCCCTTGTGGACTCCACCTTCCTTGGTGGTTTCTTCCGGACTTTTCTAGAACCTTCTAGAACCTTCCATAGAACCTTCCGCGACATTTTATTTCACATAAAATGACATCCTATATATGAATCTTATTCTCCGACCATTCCGGAACTCCTCGTGATGTCCGGGATCTCATCCGGGACTCCGAACAAATATTCGAACTCCATTCCATAATTCAAGTGCTACCATTTCAACATCCAACTTTAAGTGTGTCACCCTACGGTTCGAGAACTATGCGGACATGGTTGAGTACTCACTCCGACCAATAACCAACAGCGGGATCCTGGAGATCCATAATGGCTCCCACATATTCAACGATGACTTTAGTGATCGAATGAACCATACACATATATTACCAATTCCCTTTGTCTCGCGATATTTTACTTGTCCGAGGTTTGATCTTCGGTATCACTCTATACCTTGTTCAACCTCGTCTCCACACAACTACTCTTGACCCGTACCGTGGTATGTGGTCTCCTATGAACTCATTCATATGCTTGCAAGACATTAGACGACATTCCACCGAGAGGGCCCAGAGTATATCTATCCGTCATCGGGATGGACAAATCCCACTGTTGATCCATATGCCTCAACTCATACTTTCCGGATACTTAATCCCACCTTTATAGCCACCCATTTACGCAGTGGTGTTTGGTGTAATCAAAGTACCTTTCCGGTATAAGTGATTTACATGATCTCATGGTCATAAGGACTAGGTAACTATGTATCGAAAGCTTATAGCAAATAACTTAATGACGAGATCTTATGCTACGCTTAATTGGGTGTGTCCATTATATCATTCACACAATGACATAACCTTGTTATTAATAACATCCAATGTTCATGATTATGAAACTCATCATCCATTAATCAACAAGCTAGGTTCAGAGGAATACTAGGGACTGCTTGTTTGTCTACATATCACACATGTACTAATGTTTCTGCTAATACAATTCTAGCATGATATATAAACATTTATCATAAACATAAAGATATAAATAATAACCACTTTATTATTGCCTCTAGGGCATATCTCCTTCAGTCTCCCACTTGCACTAGAGTCAATAATCTAGATTACATTGTAATATACCTAACACCCATGGCATTCTCGGTGTTGGTCATGCTTTGCCCTAGGGAGAGCTTTAGTCAACGGATCTGCTACATTCAGATCGGTGTACTTTGCAAATCTTTACTTCTCCATCTTCGATGTACTCGCGAATCGAGTGGTAACGCAGCTTGATATGCTTCAGCCTCTTGTGTGACCTTGGCTCTTGTGCATTGGCGATGGCACCCATGTTATCACAAGAAATGATTAATGGGTCCAATGCACTAGGAACCACACCGAGCTCTACAATGAACCTCTTCATCCATACCGCTTCGATGAAGCCTCCGAAGCCGCTATGTACTCTGATTCTGTTGAAGACTTCGCCACCGTGCAATCGCTTCGAGCTTGCCCAGCTTACTGCGGCACCATTCAATATAAACACGTACCTGCATTGTGACTTAGAGTCATCAGATCAGTGTTCCAACTTGCATCGGTGTAACCGTTTACAACGAGCTCTTGGTCACCTCCATAACAAAGAAACATATCCTTAGTTCTTTTCAAGTACTTCAGATATTCTTGACCGCTGTCCGAGTGTTCCATTCCTGGATCACTTTGATATCTGCTAGTCAAACTAACGGATGTGCTATATCCGGTCTAGTACATAGCATGGCATACATGATAGATCCTATCGCCGAGGCATAGGGGATGTTACACATCCTTTCTCTTTCTTCTCGTCGTAGCCGGTCCTTGAGTTTTACTCAATACCTTGCCTGGTAACATTGGTAAGAACCCTTTCTTACTTTCGTCCATTCTAAACTTCTTTAGAATCTTGTCCAGATATGTACTCGTGATAGCCCTATTAGGCGTCTTGATCTATCTCTATAAATCTTGATGCCTAATATATATGATGCTTCACCAAGGTCTTTCATTGAAAAACTATTATTCAAATAACCCTTAACATCGCTTAATAGTTCTATATCATTCCCGATCAATAATATGTCATCTACATATAATATCAGGAATGCTACAGAGCTCCCACTCACTTTCTTGTAAATACAGGCCTCTCCATGACCTTTGTATAAACCCGAAGTCTTTGATCACCTTATCAAAGCGTCGGTTCCAACTTCTTGATGCTTGCTTCAGTCCATAAATTGAACGCTGAAGTTTGCATACTTTGTCGCATTTTTAGGATCGACAAAACCTTTGGGTTGTACCATATACAACTCTTCCTCAATGTCTCCATTAAGGAACGCCGTTTTGACATCCATCCGCCAAATCTCATAATCGAAAAATGCAGCTATTGCTAACAAAATCCTCACAGATTTTAGCTTCGCTACAGGTGAGAAAGTCTCATCGTAGTCAACTCCTTGAATTTGTCGGAAACCCTTTGCGACAAGTCGAGCTTTATAGACAGTAATATTACCATCAGCATCTGTTTTTCTCTTGAAGATCCATTTATTCTCGACAGCCTTTCGGCTATCGTGTAAGTCTACCAAAGTCCATACTTTGTTATCATACATGGATCCCATTTCGGATTTCATGGCTTCTTGCCATTTGTTGGAATCTGGGCTCATCATCGCTTCTTCATACGTCGCAGGTCCTCATCATTGTTATCTACAATCATGACATTTAGACAAGGATCATACCAATCAGGAGTGGCACGTTCCCTTGTCGATCTGCGAGGTTCGCATGGTTTCCTCGTTCGAAGTTTCATGATCATTATCATTAGCTTCCTCTGTTGCCGGTGTAGGCGGTACAGTACAACTTCCGATGCGCTACTCTGATCAACGAGTATAGATTCATCAATCTCATCGAAGTTCTACTTTTCTTCCAGTCACTTCTTTAGTGAGAAATTCTTTCTCAAGAAAGGTTCCGTTCTTAGCAACAAAGATTTTGCCTTCGGATTTGTGATAGAAAGTGTACCCTATAGTTTCCTTAGGGTATCCTATGAAGACGCATTTCTCCGCTTTGGGTTCTAGCTTGTCCGGTTGTAACTTCTTTACATAGGCTTCGCAACCCCAAACTTTCAGGAACGACAGCTTAGGTTTCTTATTAAACCATAATTCATACGGTGTCGTTTCTACGGATTTTGATGGTGCTCTATTTAAAGTGAATGCGGCTGTCTCTAATGCATAACTCCAAAATGATAACGGCAAATCTGTAAGAGACATCATACTACGAACCATATCTAAGAGAGTTCGACATTTACGTTCGGACACACCGTTTCGTTGAGGTGTTCCCGCGGTGTCAATTGTGAAAGTATTCCGCATTTCTTTAAATGCATGCCAAACTCATAACTCAGATATTCACCTCCACGATCAGATCGTAGAAATTTGATCTTCTTGTTACGTTGATTTTCTACTTCACTTTGAAATTCCTTAAACTTCTCGAAAGTTTCGGATTTATGTTTCATGAAATAGATATACCCATATCTACTCAGATCATCTCGTGAAGGTTAGAACATAACGATAACCACCGCGCGATGCTACGCTCATTGGTCCACATACATCTGTATGTATGATTTCCAATAAGTCAAGAGCTCGCTCCATCATACCAGAAAATGGAGTCTTTGTCATTTTACCCATTAGACATGCTTCGCATCTATCAAGTGACTCAAAGTCAAGTGATTCAAGTAATCCATCAAGATGGAGTTTCTTCATGCGTTTCACTCCAATATGACCAAGACGACAGTTGCCACATATAAGTAGAATTATCATTAAGTTTAATTCGCTTAGCATCAATGTTATGTATATGCGTATCACTACTATCGAGATCTAATAGAAATAAGCCATTCTTTTGTGGTGCTCGACCATAAAAGATATTATTCATAAAAATAGAACAACCATTATTCTCGCACTTGAATGAATAACCGTCTTGCATTAAACAAGATCCAGATATAATGTTCATGCTCAACGCAGTACATAATAGCAATTATTTAGGCTTAAAACTAATCCCGAAGGTAGATGTAGAGGAAGTGTGCCGATCGCGATCACATTGACCTTGGATCCGTTTCCAACGCGCATCGTCACTTCATCTTTCAGCGGTTGTCGTTTATTCTTTAGTTCCTGTTTCGAGTTACAAATATGAGCAACCGAACCAGTATCAAATACCCGTGTACTAGAACGAGAACCGTTGAAATGAACATCTATAACATGTATATCAAATATACCTTCTTTCTTCTTCTTGACAAGGCCGCTCTTCGGATCAGCCGGATACTTGGAGCAATTACGCTTCCAGTTGTCCCTTCTCCTTGCGGTAATAGCACTCAGCATCGTGCTTAGGGCCGTTCTTAGGTTTCATAGGAGGCGTGGCAGCTTTCTTGCCACCCTTCTTGAATTTTCCCTTAGATTTGCCCTGTTTCTTGAAACCGGTGGTCTTGTTGACCATCAACACTTGGTGCTCTTTCTTGATCTCAATCTCAGCAGCTTTTAGCATGCCAAAAAGTTCAGGTAACTCCTTGTTCATGTTCTGCATATTGTAGTTCATCACAAAGTTCTTGTAACTTGGTGGCGGTGATTGAAGGACACGATTAATCCCGGTCATTAGGAATCACTATTCCCAAGTCATCGAAGTTTCTTCGCATGCCCGGTCATGGCGAGCATGTGCTCACTAACGGAGCTGCCTTCTTCCATCATACAGCTGAAGAAATGTTTCGATGCTTCATAGCATTCCACTGCCGCATGAGTCTCGAATATAGCTTTCAGCTCATTCATCAACTCATGAGGATCATGGTGCTCAAAACGTTTTTGAAGATCGGATTCCAGACCGCACAGATGGCACACTGAACTTGAGAGTACCGAGTTTTCCGAGTCGCGTAAACAGCTTTTACTTCATCGGATTCATTTTCTGCAGGAGGGTCACCTAGCGGTGCATCAAGCACAAATTGCAGATTTCCGCCGTAGAGGAAGATCCTCACATGACGGAACCGGTCGGTGAAGTTGCTACCGTTGCTCTTAAGTTTCTCTTTCTCTAGGAACTGATTAAAATTGATTGGGGACGCCATCTCTACAACATATATTTGCAATAGTTTAGACTAAGTTTATGACAAATTGAGTTCAAATTTTAATTCAACATAATTAAAAACCTAAGTGAACTCCCACTCAAAACAATATCCCTCGCATTGTCTTAGTGATCACACGAACCAAATCCACCGCACCTAAACCCGATCATCACGAGAAAAGGTGTGATTTCAATGGCGAACACTCAAAGTGTTCATCATATCAACCATATGATTCATGCTCTACCTTTCGGTATCACGTGTTCCGAGACCATGTCCGTACATGCTAGGCTCGTCAAGGCCACCTTAGTATCCGCATGTGCAAAACTGTCTTGCACCCGTTATATGTACTTATTGAATCTATCACACCCGATCATCACGAGGTGCTTCAAACGACAAGACTTGGCAACGGTGCTACTAAGGATGAACACTTTATTATCTTGATATTTTAGTGAGGGATCATCTTATAATGCTACCGTCGCGATCTAAGCAAAATAAGATGCATAAAAAGGATTAACATCACATGCGCTCATATGTGATATGATATGGCCCTTTTGTTCTTGCGCCTTTGATCTTCATCTCCAAAGCACGGATATGATCTCCATCATCTTCGGGCATGATCTCCATCATCGTCGGCGTAGCGTCAAGGTCAATGGCGCCGTCTTCATGATTGTCCTCCATGTAGCAACTATTACAACTACTTTGAAATACTACTCAACATGAAATTTAAAGACAACCATAAGGCTCCTGCAGTGTGCCACATTACAATAATGATCATCTCATACATATTCATCATCACATTATGGCCATATCACATCACCAAACCCTGCAAAAACAAGTTAGACGTCTCTAATTTGGTTTGCATATTTTACGTGGTTTAGGGTTTTCGAGAGAGATCTAATCTACCTACGAACATGAACCACAACGTTGATACTAATGTTTTCAATAGAAGAGTAAATTGAATCTTTACTATAGTAGGAGAGACAGACACCCGCAAAGCCTCTTATGCAATACAAGTTGCATGTCGAACGAGGAACAAGTCTCATGAACGCGGTCATGTAAAGTTAGTCCGAGCCGCTTCATCCCACTATGCCATAAAGATGCAAAGTACTCAAACTAAAGATAACAAGAGCATCAACGCCCACAAACCATTGTGTTCTACTCGTGCAACCATCTATGCATAGACACGGCTCGATACCACCGTAGGATAACGTTGCATAGAAAACAAAAATTTTCCTACGGCGAACACGCAATCCAAGCCAAGATGCAATCTAGAAGACGGTAGCAACGAGGGGGTATCGAGTCTCACCCTTGAAGAGATTCCAAAGCCTACAAGATGAGGCTCTTGTTGCTGCGGTAGACGATCACTTGCCGCTTGCAAAAGCGCGTAGAAGATCTTGATCACGATCGGTTCCGGCGCCACGAACGGGCAGCACCTCCGTACTCGGTCACACGTTCGGTTGTTGATGAAGACGACGTCCACCTCCCCGTTCCAGCGGGCAGCGGAAGTAGTAGCTCCTCTTGAATCCGACAAAGCACGACGGCGTGGTGTCGGTGGCGGTGTAGAAGTCCGGCGGAGCTTCGCTAAGCTACGCGGGCAATATGAAGTGGAGGAGCAAAGCTAGGGTTTGGGAGGGGGTGGCCGGCCACTCAAGGGGGGCGGCCAAGCTATGGTCTTGGGGGTGGCCGGCCCCCTCCCTTGGCCCCTCATTATATAGGTGGATCCCAAGTGTTGGTGTCCAAGTCTTCGAATAAGACCCGAAACCAAAACCTTCCATAGGAGGGGAAACCTAGCCCAACTAGGACTCCCACCCAAAGGTGGGATTCCCACCTCCCATGTGGGGGTGGCGGCCCCCTATGGTGGAGTCCACTTGGGACTCCACCCCATCTAGGGCTGGCCGGCCATGGAGGTGGAGTCCCTTGTGGACTCCACCTTCCTTGGTGGTTTCTTCCGGACTTTTCTAGAACCTTCTAGAACCTTCCATAGAACCTTCCGCGACATTTTATTTCACATAAAATGACATCCTATATATGAATCTTATTCTCCGGACCATTCCGGAACTCCTCGTGATGTCCGGGATCTCATCCGGGACTCGGAACAAATATTCGAACTCCATTCCATAATTCAAGTGCTACCATTTCAACATCCAACTTTAAGTGTGTCACCCTACGGTTCGAGAACTATGCGGACATGGTTGAGTACTCACTCCGACCAATAACCAACAGCGGGATCTGGAGATCCATAATGGCTCCCACATATTCAACGATGACTTTAGTGATCGAATGAACCATACACATATATTACCAATTCCCTTTGTCTCGCGATATTTTACTTGTCCGAGGTTTGATCTTCGGTATCACTCTATACCTTGTTCAACCTCGTCTCCTGACAAGTACTCTTTACTCGTACCGTGGTATGTGGTCTCTTATGAACTCATTCATATGCTTGCAAGACATTAGACGACATTCCACCGAGAGGGCCCAGAGTATATCTATCCGTCATCGGGATGGACAAATCCCACTGTTGATCCATATGCCTCAACTCATACTTTCCGGATACTTAATCCCACCTTTATAGCCACCCATTTACGCAGTGGTGTTTGGTGTAATCAAAGTACCTTTCCGGTATAAGTGATTTACATGATCTCATGGTCATAAGGACTAGGTAACTATGTATCGAAAGCTTATAGCAAATAACTTAATGACGAGATCTTATGCTACGCTTAATTGGGTGTGTCCATTATATCATTCACACAATGACATAACCTTGTTATTAATAACATCCAATGTTCATGATTATGAAACTAATCATCCATTAATCAACAAGCTAGTTTAAGAGGCATACTAGGGACTTCTTGTTTGTCTACATATCACACATGTACTAATGTTTCGGTTAATACAATTCTAGCATGATATATAAACATTTATCATAAACATAAAGATATAAATAATAACCACTTTATTATTGCCTCTAGGGCATATCTCCTTCAGCAAAGTACTCAAACTAAAGATAACAAGAGCATCAACGCCCACAAACCATTGTGTTCTACTCGTGCAACCATCTATGCATAGACACGGCTCTGATACCACTGTAGGATAACGTTGCATAGAAAACAAAAATTTTCCTACCGTGAACACGCAATCCAAGCCAAGATGCAATCTAGAAGACGGTAGCAACGAGGGGGTATCGAGTCTCACCCTTGAAGAGATTCCAAAGCCTACAAGATGAGGCTCTTGTTGCTGCGGTAGACGATCACTTGCCGCTTGCAAAAGCGCGTAGAAGATCTTGATCACGATCGGTTCCGGCGCCACGAACGGGCAGCACCTCCGTACTCGCTCACACGTTCGGTTGTTGATGAAGACGACGTCCACCTCCCGTTCCAGCGGGCAGCGGAAGTAGTAGCTCCTCTTGAATCCGACAGCACGACGGCGTGGTGTCGGTGGCGGTGGAGAAGTCCGGTGGAGCTTCGCTAAGCTACGCGGGAGATATGGAGGAGAGGGGGGCGGCTAGGGTTTGGGAGGGGGTGGCCGGCCACTTCAAGGGGGGCGGCCAGCTTGTGGTCTTGGGGTGGCCGGCCCCCTCCCTTGGCCCCTCATTATATAGGTGGATCCCCAAGTGTTGGTGTCCAAGTCTTCGAATAAGACCCGAACCAAAAACCTTCCATAAGAGGGGGAAACCTAGCCCATCTAGGACTCCCACCAAAGGTGGGGTTTCCACCTCCCATATGGGGGGGTGGCCGGCCCCCTAAGGGGGAGTCCACTTGGGACTCCTCCCCCACTAGGGTTGGCCGGCCATGGAGGTGGAGTCCCATGTGGACTCCACCTTCCTTGGTGGTTTCTTCCGGACTTTTCTAGAACCTTCTAGAACCTTCCATAGAACCTTCCGCGACATTTTAATTCACATAAAATGACATCCTATATATGAATCTTATTCTCCGGACCATTCCGGAACTCCTCGTGATGTCCGGGATCTCATCCGGGACTCCGAACAAATATTCGAACTCCATTCCATATTCAAGTACTACCATTTCAACATCCAACTTTAAGTGTGTCACCCTACGGTTCGTGAACTATGCGGACATGGTTGAGTACTCACTCCGACCAATAACCAATAGCGGGATCTGGAGATCCATAATGGCTCCCACATATTCAACGATGACTTTAGTGATCGAATGAACCATTCACATACAATACCAATTCCCTTTGTCTCGTGATATTTTACTTGTCCGAGGTTTGATCTTCGGTATCACTCCAGACCTTGTTCAACCTCGTCTCCTGACAAGTACTCTTTACTCGTACCGTGGTATGTGGTCTCTTATGAACTCATTCATATGCTTGCAAGACATTAGACGACATTCCACCGAGAGGGCCCAGAGTATATCTATCCGTCATCGGGATGGACAAATCCCACTGTTGATCCATATGCCTCAACTCATACTTTCCGGATACTTAATCCCACCTTTATAACCACCCATTTACGCAGTGGTGTTTGGTGTAATCAAAGTACCTTTCCGGTATAAGTGATTTACATGATCTCATGGTCATAAGGACTAGGTAACTATGTATCGAAAGCTTATAGCAAATAACTTAATGACGAGATCTTATGCTACGCTTAATTGGGTGTGTCCATTACATCATTCATACAATGACATAACCTTGTTATTAATAACATCCAATGTTCATGATTATGAAACTAATCATCCATTAATCAACAAGCTAGTTTAAGAGGCATACTAGGGACTTCTTGTTTGTCTACATATCACACATGTACTAATGTTTCGGTTAATACAATTATAGCATGATATATAAACATTTATCATAAACATAAAGATATAAATAATAACCACTTTATTATTGCCTCTAGGGCATATCTCCTTCACAAAGGGGTACCTCTATGCCGCCTGTACAGAGGTCTAAGGATAAAGTTCGCATTGGATTTCTCGCTTTTGATTATTCTCAACTTAGACATCCATACCGGGACAGCATAGAAAACAGATAATGGACTCCTATTTTAATGCTTAAGCATTCAACAACAGATAATATTCTCATAAGAGATTGAGGATTTGTGTCCAAACTGAAACTTCCACCATGATTCATGGCTTTAGTTAGAGGCCCAATGTTCTTCTCTAACAATATGCATACTCAAACCATTTGATCATGAAAATCGCCCTTACTTCATACAAGACGAACATGCATAGCAACTCACATGATATTCAACAAAGGTGTAAAAGTTGATGGCGTCCCCAGAGACATGGTTACCGCTCAACAAGCAACTTATAAGAAATAAGATACATAGCAACATACTCAATACCACAATAGTTTTTAAGGCTATTTTCCCATGAGCTATGTATTGCGAAGACAAAGAATAGAATTTTAAAGGTAGCACTCAAGTAATGTACTTTGGAATGGCAGAGAAATACCATGTAGTGGGTAGGTATGGTGGACAAAAATGGCATAGTTGTTGGCTCAAGGATTTAGATGCACGAGAAGTAATCCCTCTCAATACAAGGCTTAGGCTAGCAAGGTTGTTTGAAGCAAACTCAAGTATAAAGTGGTACAGCAAAACTTACATAAGAACATATTGCAAGCATTATAAGACTCTACACTGTCTTCCTTGTTGTTCAAACACCTTAACCAGAAAATATCTAGACTTAGAGAGACCAATCATGCAAACAAAATTTTAACAAGCTCTATGTAGTTCTTCATTAATAGGTGCAAAGTACATGATGCAAGAGCTTAAACATGATCTATATGAGCACAACAATTGCCAAGTATCAAATTATTCAAGACATTATACCAATTACCACATGAAGCATTTTCTGTTTCCAACCATATGACAATGAATGAAGCAGTTTTAACCTTCGCCATGAACATTAAAAGTAGCACTAAGAACACATGTGTTCATATGCAATAGCGGAGCGTGTCTCTCTCCCATACAAAGAATGCTAGGATCCGATTTTATTCAAACAAAAACAAAAATAAAAGAAAATAGACGCTCCAAGTAAAGCACATAAGATGTGACTGAATAAAAATATAGTTTCACTAGAGGTGACCTGATAAGTTGTCGATGAAGAAGGGGATTCCTTGGGAATCCCCAAGCTTAGATGCTTGAGTCTTCTTGAAATATGCAGGGATGAACCACGGGGGCATCCCCAAGCTTAGACTTTTCACTCTTCTTGATCATATTGTATCATCCTCCTCTCTTGATCCTTGAAAACTTTCTCCACACCAAACTCGAAACAAAGTCATTAGAGGGTTAGTGCATAATTGAAAATTCATATATTCAGAGGTGAAATAATCATTCTTAACACTTCTGTACATTGCACAAAGCTACTGAAAGTTAATGGAACAAAGAAATCCATCAAACATAGCAAAACAGGCAATGCGAAATAAAAGGCAGAATCTGTCAAAACAGAACAGTCCGTAAAGACGAATTTTTCTGGAGCACTTAACTTGCTCAGATGAAAAAGCTCAAATTTAATGAAAGTTGCGTACATATCTGAGGATCACGCACGTAAATTGGCAGAATTTTCTGAGTTACCTACAGACGGGGCTCCTAAATTTCGTGACAGCAAGAAATCTGTTTCTGCGCAGTAATCCAAATCTAGTATCAACATTACTATCAAAGACTTTACTTGGCACAATAATGCAATAAAATAAAGATAAGGAGAGGTTGCTACAGTAGTAACAACTTCCAAGACTCAAATATAAAACAAAATTGCAGAAGTAAAATAATAGGTTGTCTCCCATAAGCGCTTTTCTTTAACGCCTTTCAGCTAGGCGCAGAAAGTGTGAATCAAGTGACATCAAGAGATGAAGCATCAACAGAGGGGTTTGGAGTTTTCTCAACTATACATTGTATCTTGTCTATGTAAGTTTCAGAGGCCCCTTTTTCATTACTCTTAGGCGTGCTATTCTCATCAAACAAAATTTCAGGAACAATCCAATCATAATTGTTTTCTAGTGGCTCGAACATTCCTAAGAGCTTGCAAGGTATTGATGTCTTAATCTCCCCCTCACAATTAACTTTATTAGTGTACTTTAATCTATCTTTTTCCATTTTTTCAAGTGTATTAGCAAAATTGGTATAAATGCCAAGCATCTTATATTTAATAAAGACTTTTCTAGCTTCTCTTGCTACATCATCAAATTCTCTAAGAAGGACCTCTAAAACAAAATCTCTCTTTTCTCCCATTTCCATATCAGAGAGTGTAAGAAACATATGTTGAATTATAGGATTAAGATTAACGAATCTAGCTTCCAACATGTGTACTAAAGAAGCGGCAGCAATTTCATAAGTAGGAGCAAGTTCTACCAAGTGTCTATCTTCAAAATCTTCAGCTGTACTAACATGAGTGAAAAAATCTTCTATATTATCTCTTCCAATGATAGACCCTCGTCCTAACGGTGTATCTTTCAGAGTGAACTTAGGAGGAAACATGATGAAATAAACAAAAGGTAAAGAAAGTAAATGCAAGTAACTAATTTTTTTGTGTTTTTAATATAGAGAATGCAAACATGACAGTAAATAAAGTAAAACTAGTAACTAATTTTTTTTAGTTTTGACATAGAGAACAAACAAAGCAGTAAATAAAATAAAGTAAAGCAAGACAAAAACAAAGTAAAGAGATTGGATGTGGGAGACTCCCCTTGCAGCGTGTCTTGATCTCCCCGGCAACGGCGCCAGAAAAAATCCTTGATGCGTGCAGTTGACACACGTCCGTTGGGAACCCCAAGAGGAAGGTGTGATGCGTACAGCAGAAA